>NC_092414.1:84406769-84709080 GCF_040894005.1 Engystomops pustulosus | reverse complement strand
TTATAAAAGACGATTATTAGCTGTAATTGCAAACAAGGGTTATTCCACAAAATATTAAACCTAGGGGTTGAATAATAATTGACCCATACTTTTATGTTTAAAATTTATTAAAATTTAACTAAGCAACATAACTTTTTGGTTTGTAAGATTTATGCATCTGTTAAAGAATCCTGCTCTTGTTTGAAGTTTGAAGGCTCTAACTTATTTGCTTCTTATCAAACCTCCTAAATCTGCAGGGGGTTGAATACTACTTGTAGGCACTGTATATATATATAATTTCTGTGTACAACTCACACAGAGCACACTGCAATATACATACATATACACCCAGCTGTACTACATTCACATGTGCACACATACCTATACGTGATTTGTGTACTTTTTTTTTTAACGGTGGTAATGGCGGCACTGCACTACTTTGTGGGTTAAGTAGAGGATTTACATTATCTGCCATGGGATTTTCCTAGGTAATCGTCTCCCTCCACCTTGCTCGGAGGGCCCACACTTTGTTTTAAGTTCTTTATCAATTGTATCGTTGAAAAATACGGTAGATTATTTTGCCTTTCCTTGGCAATATTTCTTTCGGTCTCTATTTTTGCTGCCTCTGTCTTATACAGAATTAATTTTTCTCTCCTATAATCTACCAATATATTTCTGTGTAATCCACTGATTAGTAGTTTTTTCCCAATTCCTGCTGCTATTTAGTGTATTCTGTAAGCATTGATTTGTTTTGAGTGGTTGATCTCTTGCGATGCAGTGACCACTGCTGTCACCCAGCTTTGACCTCCCTGTCTGGGACTTACATATGTTATTAGCGCTGGTTTCCTGCTGTTCAATGTCAATGCTTCCACACTGTTTTTCTTTTCCGTTGGGTATTTAGACAATTTAAGTAATTTCTCTCATCGGCATTCTCTCTGGGGTTCTCTAATCTTTCTTCATTACAGATTCTCCCCAGATGGAAGACTAATCGCTTCATGCAGCGATGATAAGACTATACGAATCTGGGACACTACAAATAGAGTTTGCATTAACACCTTCATGGACTACAAAGGGTAATTATTGCTTTTAGCCTACTGGATCTTAGATTGTACACAGTGATTTTTTTTTTTTCCCTTTGAAACACCCTACTTTTTGACTTGCTGTACATGTACGGACACTGGCATTTTTGATGTTAATAAGTTCTTAATAAAATGCAACAGATTTTTTTTTGTGATGTCATGCCTCATTCTGTAATGCTTGGGTATTAAAGTAAAATGCCTTTAATCCAACAAGGCATGGCCTTTAATCCAACAGCATTATTATTTATAAACTTCCTACAATAAGCACAACTAATGCTTTCTTATAAAGTATATTTTCTCTTAATAATCCTCACACCAAATGAAAGTTATTAAAATACATATTAATCTCATTTGTATAGGCTTCCATGTGCACATGAATGGACAAACTCCATTCTTATAAAGTAATATTTAGCATCATTTGAAAAGAATCATTATGGTCCTACCGTGTTTGAGTATTTGGAAAGACTAGTTTTTTATTAAATACTTTATAGTTACAACAAAACCATTAAAATAAATTAATCATGCAGATGTTCCAAATAATCAAACAAAGAGAAGAACTTTGTTTCATTTAGTCGCTTACTAGGGCTTTTTAAAGGCTTGAGAACTGCTCTAGTAAGAGACACTTTAAAGGAAACCTACCACATGAAATGGCAGGTGTAAGCTGCAAATACAGAGCACCAGCTCAGGGTGCCGGAGCTTATTTTCATAAGGCTATATTCACACTGCCGTTGCCCGCCCGTACTGTACCGTAGCGGGCAACGGCAGTGTACGGGGAGAGGAGGAGGAGGTGAGCGCAGCTCACCCCCGCCCCTCTCCATAGCAACCTATGGCGCACGGCGCCGTATTACGGGAAGAGATAGGACAGGTCCTATCTTTTTCCCGGGTACGGAACGGCACGGTGCCACACTTGTGCGGCACCGTACCGCTCCCGTAGGGTGCCGTGCGCCCATAGAAGTGTATGGGAGACGTATATCGGCCGTATATACGTCGGCCGTATATACGTCCCCCATACGTTAGTGTGAATGTAGCCTAATTGTCATAAACCGCTGTATCGCGGTTTAAACACTTTTTAATCTTTATATCTGAAGCAGCTTCGGCGCACCAAGCACACGACCGTTCGCACGTGGCGTCACCGGCTCTCCGGCACTTCCTATGTAGGCGCACGCACGGTCGTGAACTTGGTGCGCCGAAGCTGCTTTAGATATAAAGATTAAAAAGTGTTTAAACTGTGATACAGCGGTTTATGACAATAACGAAAATAAGCTCCGGCACCAGCTCACCCTGAGCAGGTGCTCAGTATTTGCAGCTTACACCTACTATTTCATGTGGTAGGTTTCCTTTAAGGGAACCTGTCACCAGATTTTCTAATAAACCTGTTCCCATAGCACTATGCGAACTATTTCCCACACTAATTTAGCAAAAAAAATGCATAATTCCTATCCATAAGAAAATGAACTTTGTATACCTAACGGGCATCCTGCAAGAGAAGGAGCAGCGAGTCACAAGGGGCATGTGTTATGCATGCGGGTCTGGCATCTCCCTTATTTCCTCTCCCTTTCTCTGACATCTTGCTCTATGGGGGCCTGTCATTAAGTTTATTGGTGACACGTTGCCTTTTACTGCTGATTAGTTGCTAATGCTTTGGATTACATTTTGGGTCTTGGATCAACGTTTGATGTGCCGTCACACCACAGCGAACTTTGTAACACTGTAGAATATTTGGATTATAAATATATGTTGTACTTACAAAAAGAACTTTGTAACATTTATTCCAGGCATTCCAATTATGTGAGCTTTAATCCATCAGGAACGTGTGTCGCCTCTGCAGGATCTAACAGTACAGTGAAAGTCTGGGATATTCGCATGAACAAACTACTGCAGCATTATCAAGGTAACACTTTTATAGTGGATATCCTTACCTTGGGAATATAAGATTGTAGCATAGTTTTTTTTTCTGACACAACAACTAAATGATTAAAAAAAATAACTGGCTCTTATGCATGCTTGATTACGATGTGAAATTCCATGTATGTGCTCGGGTCAGACAGTAGATGTTCTCCTTATGGAAAGATTGCCAATTAAGGCCACTTTAAAGGCGTATGGAGACTTAAAGCCTTAGATGCTCCACTAGGGAATTCTGGGAAGTATGCAAATACGTTTTCCAAGGTGTTAAATGGAAAACAATGCCTCCTTTTGCTACCTTGAAAGGCAGCCCCCTTAACACCACGTATGACCTACAAGAAGTCTAATAACATGATGTGGAATTAAACCAATCCAGTATATCTATTCCAGAAGGAACAGACTCCCAACTGTAGACAGCACTGTTTCCTCCAGGTTGGGTCTCCTCACTACAGCATAGGTAACTGATTTGGCTGTTTGAGAGGCTATTGACTAGGGTCAGACAGTATGTGTTCTCCTTAAGGAGAGATTTCCAATTAAGGCCACCTTTAAAGGCATCTGGAATCTTAAATCCATAGATGCTCCACTAGGAATTCCCTAGGTGGGCTGGGGGGGGCTGTTAAGAAAATAAATAAACCTGTACTTTCCTCCTTCAGTCTCCTGCGCATCGGTTCGCTACGCTCCGACAACTTACGCCAGTGATGGGCAACCTTTTGAGCTCGGTGTGTCAAAATTCGCCAAAAAACCGAGCATAACTTGGGTGGTGTGTCACCTTGAGAAAAAAAACATAATTTTGTGATATTTATAGTTTAAATAACAAATATGTATAATTATTTAACTTCTAGGGTACTTTAACCCTAGGTTGTCTGATTAATCCTACCATATACTGCCATACTCTAGTATGGCAGTATTTGGGGATTTTTCACATCATCTATTTATTACAATGTGCAAATCGCACATTGTAATAGAACGTTACAATCAGACACGTGTGAAAATGCTTAGTAACCTGCAAACTTCGTCATGAAAGTCACGAGGAGCAAAATAATCGCAATGTCTGACGATTTGCAAGGCGTTGTGATTATTTCAGGGCTTGTACGTCACAAAACTGACACACAAGCCCAGATTACTTTTATCATGCAGTCCACTGACATTACTCACTGTATGATGTCTTGTATGTATGATGAGAGTGGTTGTTCTCCCTCATCCCTGCTGTGGAAATGGTCAGTGTAGAGGTGACCTACCACAACAACTCCTCCCAGCACAACTATCAGGAGCTGCAGAGGAGTTTCTGGAGTTAATGGTCGGGTCAACTTTCCTGGTGCTGAGCCCCTGGATGATACCTGTGCTGACTGGAGACACAAGGCACAGCTCACACAAGGGGAGGGGCCGGCTCGGAAGAGGAGGAGGAAGTGCTGTGAGCTCAGTGCATGACAATCTCTCAGCCTACCGGCTACTTCACCTGGCCGTGTAGGAGCCGAGGATGAAACTTAACTCTCCGGCAGCCACGTGTCACTGAAAATGGCTAGGCGTGTCAGCACTGACACGCGTGTCATAGGTTAGCCATCACTGACTTACGCCCACCCGTCCCCTGTATCAGTGTTGTATGGGGCACTTGGACAGGAGATGGGCATGGCAGGCAGAAGTTGTCTGAGCAGAGGAGGAGGCTTGGTGAGCTAAATGTGACAATACATATTAGAGATTTGTGCAACTTGATCAATGTTTGGATTGTTTACAAATACTGCAACAATATTCTTTTTCCTTTTGTTGTAATTTTTAAATGCACCAGGACCGTTTCAGCCTTGTATCTTGTGTGTGCCAGTTTGTAGAGAATCTTGGGACTCAATGCAGAAAATCAGCAAAGCTCTGGTTCCAGTGTTGGGGCGTGTGCTGGTTTGCCAGATGGAATTGTTTGGACCAGCTGCACCCAGTCAGTGGCCCCAGCCACCCCTGGTGACGTAAAACAACAGAGAGTCACTCTTAGAGATCACTCTTCCACATAGGGATTAGTTACCTAAGTCTCTTCCTGGGTTCTGATGCCTGGAGGTCTGTCCTATAGGTAGCATTGGATGCTATGTTAATGAGATTCGGCTTCACATGATATCGGTGCAATAATATGAGGACAGGGGAAGTGCCCACACTCCCTTCTGGTGCTTAGGAAATCCTAACCAAACCTTAGGTATGTGACTGGATCGCTTATTACCCCTAATGTTTTCAAAACCTAACTGGGTCTTGTGTCTCAGTCCACAGCGCAGGTGTCAACTGTCTGTCATTCCACCCATCCGGAAACTTCCTCCTTTCTGCCTCAAATGATGGTACAGTGAAGGTGCTGGACTTGCTGGAGGGAAGACTACTGTACACTCTTCATGGGCACCAGGTAACAGATTATTTTCATGATTAACTATAGATGGAAGTGCCAAAACCAAACTAATACAAATTCATGCCAAATATACTTTATTAATCTAATAAATATAAAAACGTGTAAAAAAAAAAAAATGAAAGGAATCAGATCCACAGCGAAAACCAGACTGACCCAGGAAAATCCAAATAAACTTCCCAGAATGACTAATGTGGGAGGTGTTAGATATCTCTAGAGTGTAAGTATGCCTGGCATCCTCAAAGTCTACAAAAGAACACAATATTGTGTAGTTCATTAGTACAAATGTCATGAGGATACCAGGAGACAGAAAACCTATAATACCAAAGTGCAAGTTGTATCACAGTACTCGCAAAAGAGAAACCTGTGTACAGACCTGACCCCCAATGCACATTTCGGTGTTGCCTTCTTCACCACCCCCAGAAGAAGGCAACGCCTAAACGTGCCTACATCTAGTTCTCTGAGCTGACAATGTGGTTAGATTACCAGGGTACAGGTTTATATTCCCTATCATTTACCTTCTAAACATTGTACTAGTATCTGGAACTCAGATTCTGTGTATCTGTGACTGAGCTCTGTCCTTGACTGCAGGGGCACGGGCTAAAGTGCAGAGAGGGAGGAGCTCAGCAGCATGGCAGTCACACAGAAATCCAAGATGGCGTCCCTAACCCCAAGTCAGATGTTACAGGGTCGTGTCTAGGGGCAACTGAAATTATGTATAGCAGGACTGATAGAGACAGGTTGGATCTGTGTAATGCTGTATTTTTGTTAATAACAATGAATTGGAGAAGCTTGTCTTCGTGGAAATACCACTTAAATAAACTACTAAATAGTACACTGTTAGTTTTCATAGTTTTGAGTGCTTATTATTCATTGACAGAATTAGCAGATGTACTTGTTGTTGCAGGTTACTTTATTATTTTGTGCAATATCATTTTGGAAATATGATTGTGCAAACTCTGGATGCAATTACCTTTCCCTGAATGTCTATGCTGCAGCATTGTGTATGGAAGACTATGATGTTGATATGGATTGTATACATCTAAATCTTTTCATTTTATGATGATAAACTGTGTAGGCATTTTCTTGAGTTAACATATTTGTAGTATTTATTGCCTTTTATTTTTCTTAATATACAGTATTTATCATTTAATATATATTAATGTATTTTTATATTGTGAACATCTTAGTATATGATTTGTCTTTATTTGCAGGGGCCTGTTTTGTCTGTCAATTTCTCAAGAGATGGAGAACAGTTTGCTTCTGGAGGAACAGATTCTCAGGTTTGTCACTAAATTTGCCATACTGGGAAAAATGCATTATGCACCCATTATCAAAATGTATACAAGAGTGGACTCTTCTCTGCATAGTATATGCCAGTCACCAGAGACACCCCCCTCCTCAAACCACACACAGTACCCTTTTAGATGTCTTTATACATGTTCCACTGATGTCTCTATCCATAGGATAGGATATCACTTCTAAAGATGTCCTTTGTTGCAATCATGGAGGTGATAAAGATCCAATTGATTCTGCATACCCCAGCCCCTCACTGAAGGTGAGGAGAACCCCTGGGGGGGTAGATGAGGAGCAAGGTTGATTTCACTTCACATAGCCTGCATATTTCTCGAAGACTTTTGAAAACGGATGAGGTCACTCATCCTTTATTGGTCCATGGTAAGAAAAGCAAAGGATTCACAGTTATTTATTAACGAGTGCCGACCTCATCCGTTTTCAAAGTATTTGCTACCTGGGAAAAAAGCATTCCTGGAGTATTGTGCATCTGGGGCTGGGCGGTTTCGTTGGTGAGTGTTCTCACATACAATCTGCTTCCATATTTCTCAACCCTAACCTTTTTGAGGTTAATGATGTAGCAGAGCCAAATCACACAAAGCCACCGTCTCTCACCTGCTCCTCAACACATCCTCTAGAATTCTCTTTAGCCTCACTTAGGTCTACAACTTCCAGCAAGGCATTGTTGTGATGGGAACATCACATATCGATGGGGCTTCCCCTCTGCGCTCCATGCCAGGACTGGAAATGGTCAAGTGATATTGACTCACCCCAAAGACCTACCCTCTACGCCTACCATAAACATAGGGTTCAAATACTTAGCGTCCAGGAAACCCACTTTATGACAGACAAATGCCCACCATCAAAAGCAGTTCCAATGCCTGAACCAGTTGGGTAAATCCAAGGGGGTTTCCATTTTTATACACAAATCTACACAGTGCACAGTCTTGGATACAAAGCTGAATGCGGAGGCTAGATACATTTTCCTTTGCTGTAACATCCAGGGTTTAACTTTCACCTTCACCAATGTCTATGACCAAAATATAGATCAGGGAAATTTTCCTCTCAAAGCTCTAGACTAGTGGTCTCCAACTTTGTTTTGCCCAGGAAGCGGCGGTATACATACATTTTTTCCAGGGACTTGTGGGTGGGGGTATGTGGTCTGGTGTCATAGTTTCATAGCCAAAAATGAATGTTTGCATGTCCCACCATAACTCCCTGTGTGCCTAACTTATATTGTCTCATTTCCTGAAGAAGTACCCCCCCACTTAATTGTCTCCTTTCCTACAACATGCCTTCCTCCTATGTTCCCTTTCCTTTAGCTTCTCACAACCTCTGCTTCCAATGTCCCCTTTCCCAGCCAAACTCTGTCCAAAAAAAGCAGCCTGATAAAATAGTCAGTTTCTTCATTCCTCTGACTTCTATTCCTTCACTTCTCTTCCGCATTAACGCATGGTCCTATTGTTGTTAGATGACATCGATGACATTGTGGCGCTCGCCTTCAAACGAGCAGTGCATTATTACGTGAGTGGGGTTTTTTTTGTCTTTTTTTGGTTTTTACAGAGGCCGGCCGTGGCCCGGTACCAGGTGTTCCACTGACCGGTGGTTGGGAAACACTGCTTTAGATGACCTAAATGAGTTCGCTATGGGCTCCTTCATCTTCTGTGGTGACTTCAATCTCGCTATCAACCCTCTGTTAAACACATCCTGGCAAATCTTCGGTGTCATATGGCAAACTTAACAGACTAAGAAAAACTCTATGCGTTTTATTATTCTATGCAATTATGCAACGTTTGGAGGCTGCATTACCCAAAGGATAGGGATTATACTTTTTACTCAAATATGCATCATTCATATAGTAGAAAAGACTACGTTTTTGTCCAAAACCACCTACTCTCTGCGATAAGCTCCGACGTAGGGCCAATTATCACATTGGACCACGCTCCATTCTTATGCACTCTATCCATCCTGCCAGACAGACACTCTCCTTTCAAATGGCGGCTGAATGAGTCTCTCTTGTTAGACCCACTGTGCGTGAAGGAACTTAAGAGTGTCTCTCGACAGTTTCGAACTGACCACCAACTCGACACCACCTCCCAGGCTTTCCAATCGGGAATATTGAAACATATTATGAGGGTCATTCTCATTAAACACGGGTCCCGCTTTAAAAGGCAACAGGAGCCAAACTCTAATCCCTCATGACTTCCCTTCATGACATTGAGGCCAGACATGAAATCACTGCGACCAGACATGAAATCAACAATTGCAAGAAAGAAAAGCCTCCACCTATATAGCCTCAGTTGAGAATCCCACAAGCAAACCGGTTCCGTTTCAAAACCGGAGATATTGCAGAAGCTTTCTCTGTCTATTATCATTTTCTGTACAATCTCTACCCCCACTCCTCCTCCATCAGACCAGTTTGCCTCTCCATGCCCCATGCGCTTGCTAACGCAATATATCCAGGATATGGCACTACCCACACTTTCCTGGGAGGATACAGAGCAACTAGAATATCCTTTCTCCATGGAGGAGCTTCAAATGGTGATAAAATCCCTTCCCACGGGAATAAGGCCAGCTTATACTGGGTACACTGTAGCTCTTTATAAGACCACGATTGATGAAACTTCCCATAACCTATTGGCCACATTTAACACGGTTTCTCCCTCCAGCCCTCTTCCTCCTACCTTTTTACATGCACATATCACGGTCATACTTAGAGGGATGAGATCCTCAACTATGCCCTGGCTATAGGCCAATCTCCCTAATTAACACTAACACACAAATTTACACTAAACTAATATCATGCCGAGTGGCTCTCCTCTTGGGAGAGCTGATTCACACAAACCAGGTGGGATTCATTCCTACCAGAGAAGCTAGAGATAACACACTGAACACTAACAGGCTGCCAACCTGGATTTCTGGCTCTCCTCAAATCTGCCTCCGCTCATGTATTCAGGAGCCTCCTGCAGGGTCCCTCACTTATTCCACTTCATATGCCGTTACTTCAGCCCCATTCACGAGCATCCTGGGAATACACACCGCTGACACACGTTTATAACACCAACAAGGGCCACCTCAAACTACATTGCAATCTTAGGCCCTTTGAGCAATTATGTACCTCCCCTAACGCGATACCTCATTCAATCTCAGTGATCTATAGTATTTTCTTACAGATGGGTGGAGCCAGCTCCCCCTTTTTTGAGATCCTGGGAGAATGAACTCAACAAAACATTCACCCCAGAAGACTGGTCCAGAGCCTCCAGCCAAACTTCATTCCATATATCCTTCCTGCCCTGCCGCTTGATGGAAATGTCATCAGGCTACTGGTTCTATGCTGCACATTTGGTGGGAATGCCCTGAACTGCATCCCTTTTGGACTAGTGAACCTAATCAGAAAACTGGCAGGTCAACAACTTCACAATGACCCTGCCCAACTGCTTTTATCTATGCTCTCTATCTGTACCCAAAGCAAACGCTTGTTATTGGACTTTCTGCTAATAGCAACAAGCTCACTGATCCCGAGGCTTTGGAAAACCACACTTAGGCTACATTCACACGAACGTATGGAGGACGTATATACGGCCGACGTATATACGGCCGATATACGTCCCCCATACACTCCTATGGGCGCACGGCACCCTACGGGAGCGGTACGGTGCAGCACACGTGCGGCACCGTACCGTTCCGTACCCGGGAAAAAGATAGGACCTGTCCTATCTTTTCCCGTAATACGGGGCCGTGCGCCATAGGTTGCTATGGAGAGGGGCGGGGGTGAGCTGCGCTCACCTCCTCCTCCTCTCCCCGTACACTGCCGTTGCCCGCTACGGTACGGGCGGGCAACGGCAGTGTGAATATAGCCTTAGCCCAACCATGTCTGCATGTTTTGCGGAAATCCTATTGCTTCAACAGATGGAAGAATCGTCAGCGGAGGTCAAACGATCTAGCGTGAAACACGCCTTGACTTAGAGTGCATAAACGTAATATACAGCCCCTGAGTACTCCACATTAGCGGATACAAGTGTCCCCCCCCCTCTCCCCTCTTCCCGCCTCTGCCTTTTCTCCCCACTCTGTTCAACATTTTTATTCCATTTTATTTGCTTTGTATGTATAAAATTGTTGCACAAATGCGTGTTATAAGATGTACCTTCACACATGGTGTTCCAGAATAGAAATGCAAACAAAGAAAAAAAAATCCACTGAATTAACGTTGAAACTGTCTATTTTTCACCCTTTTGTTCAAAAGTTTATTTAGACGTGTTCCTTTCCATTCAAGACCACGACTGTAGCTCACTGGAAAAGTATTTATGGGTGTATTCACTCTCTTGTCCAAATGTAGCGGTGTATTAAAATAATTCTAATCAACTTTCCTGCTTCCTCTGTTCCAGCACCCAGTGTCTGCTTCTAAAGCCTGTATTCTTCTGTTGTAATTAGGGCTGGTCACTGCTGAAATCAGTCAGGGACTCAAAACAGCGGGTTTCTGCTATATCGATGTGGGTGTGACATTGTTATTTGAACAAGGGTTAACGTGAACCTTTTGACAGGTTTTCACCTTCAAACCTAATGACAGATTCCCACATAAGTCTTCATACTATTCCCCCTTCTTTCATATAAGAATTCAAAGCTCAGATCTACCTAACCCCCTCCTTCAGGAATTCTGTTCAGCAAGTTGCAGACAGCCAACGTCTCCCCCGTTTCTGAGGGAAGGGGACATGAGGGAGCTGAGAAAACACGCCCCTTATTATTCGTCGAGTCTCCTGGTAAAGTCCCAGCATCTGATTTTTAGCTGTATCTGCGCTATGGATTTTTTTTTTTTTTAACAAAATGGCATGGGACAAAATATGAAAACTTCTGAGGGAACCTTCTTTTGGGTTTAATGGTGAAAACCTGATGACAGGTTCCCTTTATTAATATATACATTACTACCTTGTCTGCTATTAGGTGATATAGAGGGATTTATGCACATAAAATTGTATAGAACTGTTCCATTTATTTTTTACTTGTGTTATAGGTTTTGGTCTGGAAAACAAATTTTGACGTATTTGACAATAAAGAAATAAATA
The DNA here is from genome assembly GCF_040894005.1 of Engystomops pustulosus. Classification (NCBI taxonomy): domain Eukaryota; kingdom Metazoa; phylum Chordata; class Amphibia; order Anura; family Leptodactylidae; genus Engystomops; species Engystomops pustulosus. The sequence goes on along the minus strand of NC_092414.1, from coordinate 84,697,396 downwards.
AAATGCAACAGAAAAGACTATTTCCTGAAGAGCCGCCTCATTTAAATGATATTTATCCGCGGTCTCCTCATCTTCACAGAAGAAATGGACATGGTATTGAGGTAATATTTGTATCTTTATCTTTTCATATATGACATTTGTACACTATTATGTTACTCTTAGATTTTGCGCTTAGGGTGTGCCGCAGTTTTTAAACCCTGGTTTTGTGACAGGGTTTCTGGCTGCATGTGTTTATGGTTTGTACATGCTGTAAAATGAACTGTAAAATTCTAGATATTCATATTCAAATGCTGTGTTCACGTATGAACACGTTTCGGCACAGAAGGTCATAGTTTTGCATACATGCATTGCATTTTGCAATTGTGCAGCACTGCAGCAGTATATGTTAATATACACAGAATTGGGGTTGTCTAACTATTCTAAAAAAAAATTTAGCAGCCCGGCTGAGTTGGGCTTTTTATAAAAGAAAAAAAAAACTTTACTCACCAGTGCCTGATACAGCGCTGGTACAGGAGACGGGCGTGCCAGGCCACCAAAAAGTTTTTAGAAAGTTTTTTTGCTCAGATGGACCGAGGTATGGGGTATCAGGAGCGCCGCAGCATGTGAGTAAAGCTTTATTAAAGCTTTTTTTTTTTTTTAGCAGGACAACCCCTTTAGTTGTATTATCAATTAAGCAACAAAACCTACTGTGGTGTGAAGTTTGTATCATGTGCAGTTGCAATGTGCATAAAGGGACAGCAGGTGTCACTGTTTCTGTACGGTGAAAAGTTCCATCTTTCATGTCTGCCAAAAAGTGGTTCTACAATTCTGCTTGCTGTGAGAGCTATAGAGATAGAAATAATGTGCTTGTCTGAGGCTTGAGCTAAACAACCACTTCAGACAGTTAAATATACAGGTATTAAAGTATGTTAAATTACATTTTGTGCGTGATTTTGTGTTAGGAGTACTGGCAGGATTTGTGGTGAAAAGCTGTGCATCTTTCTTGAACACTACTAGAAGGACTGTCAATTGCTCATGCAGACTATATGTGATATCAGATGGGGTACCACTAGACACTCGGATAAGACTCCTGTCAGCTATCTTATGTATATCATATGGTGGGCCGTAAAACCTTTAAACCTTTTGAGGGAAGAGCAGATCAGGCATGATGACTCTTGTTCTTTCTAGTTGCCACCAGAGGAGTTTGGCAGCAGTTTTCTCCACTCACTCCATTGAAAATGGCTTAACATTTTGTGGTGGAGTAAAGAGGAAAGGTTTTTGTTTTGTTGAATGCAGTGATCTCACTAGAGGTCATGGGCTCATGCCTTGCACTTGGGAATTTTTAAATTTGGGAGTTATTTTCTGTAAGGCATATATATTGTCAGGCCATCACTTCCTATGAACAATCAGTGTAAAAGGAAATCAACCTCTTAGCTGTCCATTGCTAGGTTTGACATGCCGGGATCACCTAGAAAAACGTATAATTAGCAGTGCAGGGACAAGACGTCCGTTGCTCCGGGCTGCTAATTATACACTCCCTTATACACTGAATTCACCTTGCTTTCCCATGCTCCCAGAAGACTAGCGACTGACAGCTCTGGGATAAAGGTGAAGAGAAGCGGGGGTGAGTATTTGTAGCTTTTGGGTTTTTTGGGGGGTTTTTTTTTTAGTGTTTGATTTCCTTTTGTTTATATCTGTTAGTTTTTACTTGTCCCCATAGACTGCTTTATTCATTACACTCTCTCCATATCCTTTTGTGATTGAATTGTTTAAATATGGCTTTCACCAGTCCAAGCCGTAGCTATATTACAATTGTATGTTTTTATTTCTGTCATAAGTCATGTTACTTTATATCCTACAGATAAATCCCATGTTTGAAGTAGCAGATACACAGGCCTTCAATCCTCCCATTGTAGATGTCACAAATGTTGCCACCAATGAGCAGGTAATTGTTAAAAAAAAAAATATATAAAAATGTAAGAGAAATGATAAATCTTTGTAGAGTGCAGGCGGTCCCCGGGTTACATACAAGGTAGGGTCCATGGGTTTGTTCTTAAGTTGAATTTGTATGTAAGCCGAAACTGTATATTTTATAAATTGTAGTTCTAGGCAGATTTATTTTTTTTCACCCCAGTGACAATTGGAGTTTCACATTATTTTGCTGTAATGGGACCAAGGATTATCAATAAATCTTCATTACAGACACTTTACAGCTGATTATTGCAATCTATGACTATAGTAACATCCAGAGAGCTTCACCAGAGGTCATCGGGGGCAGAGGGGTCCGTCTTTAACTACGGGTTGTCTGTAAGTCCGGTGTCCTTAAGTAGGGTACCACCAGTAATTGGTTTTATAAAAAGGTATAGTAAAAAAAATGCTAACACATAACCTGGGGACTGCCTGTACATAAACAGAATTTACTTACAGCAGTTGCACAATATAGTAGTACGTTTTCATTTGAAACGTTTTAAAGATTTCCTTTAATGAATAAAAATGGATGCTGCATATCGCCTCACATGGTCTGTCGTCTTTGGGATTCCTAGGACCAAGGTCTCTATGAACCCTGCCTAGCTGAATGGCGACTTCTGCTGGGTTTCCCAGTATTCCATTAAACACCTTGCACAATGCAGCCATATGATCTTGAGGAGGAACCTTTTTTACTATCTATTGTGGTCTTCCATATTATCCACCATGTCAAAGATCTGTTGTATTTGTAGTGAATGTTGATGAAGTATAGCTTGATGGGCCTCAATGGGCTGATCATGTATATGCTGGGTCTGGCCGGCTTCAGAACGGAGCAGATCTCGCATGCATCTGTTCGGCACCATTGCTAGGCCATTCTCCTTCATAAAGGCTTTTAATCTGGATCAGAGAAGAAGTAATACAGTAAACTACAAAATGATACATTTAAGTAGATTATCTCTGTATTAACAGTGGGATGCCAAAATGTACATATCCTTTAAATCTCATCGGGTAATAATGCACCAGTAGGTGCTGAAAATGTACAGCCCAAATATGCATTATATATTGTAAGAACAAAAAAATGGCACAACATGTTGTAGTGACTGGCAGCTGATGTCCATGGCTCCCTTAAGATCCAAGCTTTAGAAAGAGAGGCAATGAAAAGCTAGACTTCCGCAGGGCTGATATTAATAGCAACATCACTAGTGTTGGTTTTCTTACAGTTATTCCCCACTAGTCCTCTGAACACTACAGCTGAAAATAGTTCTGCTCAGAGTGACATCGCTACTGTCATCAGAGGCATGATCCCTCTCTCCTGGGAGGCTGTCATGGTCAGAGCTTGTCTTTTAGAGATTAATTTAGAGGGTTTATTTGTGCAGTAGTATACGGCTGGCACAGTCCAAATCCCCAATGTGTCTGACAACCTGCAGTGGCAATGTAATAATCCTTGTCTATAGACCTTTCACAAATGAAATGTTACATAATAATGGCTTGTCATTTGTGTAGGGTTTTAATACATCAATAGCATTTTACAAGATTTATTCGGCAGTTATTGGTATCGTTTTTATTTTTTATTTATGTATCAGGTTAGGGTTGTAGACCTAAATATGGATAACCTATCCAGATTGGGTTTTGTTAATAATAATGATGCTAATAATATTTATTTAGCGCCATCATATTCCGTAGCGCTTTACAAATCATAGGGGACTTATACAAATCTAATATTACATTACAAACGGTCATATGGAACAATAGGAGTGAGGGCCCTGCTTGCAAGAGCTTACAGTCTATGAATGTAAAAAGATATTGGTTCCTGTAGTAGCAGGTGGGTTCCCCACAGAGAAGCAGCATATCCACAGCATTGCCCAGTCCACTAGTGGAAACTCTGTAAGCCGTTTTTAGATTTATAGACAAGATGTTAACTACCGTATATTCCGGCGTAAAAGACGACTTTTGAAGACAGAAAAATCTTCTGTCTTCTCTGGGGTCGTCTTATACGCCGGTAATCCCGACCGCCCGCCGTGTTTTTACAGCGATGGCTGCCGGCAGCCTCAAAAAGACATCGGGGCGCATACTCACCCTCTGTTGGCCTCGATGTCTGCGCGGCTCGTCTTCAGTCTTCCGCGCCGTCTTCTTTCTTCTGCTGGGCGCTGCCATGTTTTTCCCAGCAGCGGCGCGTCATACTAGGCGCCTGCCGGGGAAGATCAATGGCGGCGCCCAGCAGAAGAAAGAAGACGGTGCAGAACACTGAAGACGAGCCGCGCGGACATCGGGGGAGCAGCGCAGCACAACGGGGCCACCGGAGGGTGAGTATATAAGTTTTATTTTTTTTTTTTTTTAATCCTGGGCGGGGCTGTGCTGTATACTACTGGGGGCTGTGCTGTATACTACTGGGGGCTGTGCTGTAATGGTAATGTTGTTGTTGTATGCCTTATGATTATGAGCGACAGTTTTCCTGCTATATACCTGCATGTCATAAGAATTTAAATTAAAAAAAGGACCATGTTAAATTCAAATCAGTTTTTTTTTAAATTTTTGTATTTTTGTGTTTTGTATGCGTTGGAAAAGGTGTAGTCTTATACGGCGAATATATCTTAAACTCTATATTTTAAACAGGAAAGTAGGGGGGTCGTCTTATACACCAGGTCGTCTTATACGCCGGAATATACGGTATATTTGTTTTGGGGACATCTCCAGATCATGAACTCTATTTACTTCTTTTTTTTGTTGCAAGCAACCTATTTTATCATTTAAGAGGCACAAATAAAAATAGAAGGGTCACATTTTTTTTACCCATACTAGAATCAATTTTACCCTTATTTCATGCTATGAGGACATCAAAGTACAGTACATATAAACAGCTTAGAAAATGAGATGCCTTATATTTGGCCCTAGGTACCCTTTCAGCAGATGATGGTCATGTGTATATAAGTAAAGACTAGTCCTTACAGTATATTTTATGAGCAGGCCATATCACATGCACAGTTACCATACTTTGAAAATATAGAAGTAGGACACCGTGACCTTTGGCATAAAGTTGTAGCTGGATTTCTCTCCCCTGTGGATGACAGAAGGATTTTATTTCACATTTCAGCCTTGTGCTGGTATTTAGGGTTAAATTATGGAGGTGTATATGTTTTTATTTGTGTAAGTGAAGGATCCTGTTCATGGGAAATAATCCTTATGTATGACATACCATATATATATATATATATGCTGCAAAATTTTCGTGCTGAAAAAGCCACACTCAGCATATACGCACATACATTAAAAAAAAAATTACCCACTGGCACTCACCTACTGGCGTCCTCTTTTCTCTGCATATCCTCTTACGTTTCCTGAGAGCGCCGGTTGAGGCATGTCATGTAGCCACCTGGTAATGTCATAGAGTGGGCGGGGCACTATGGTTGCACCAATACCAGTATTTTGAGTGCTCAGAAGAGATAAAGGGTACACTAGGAGCACTCATGATCATATAAAGATAGTCAGAATAAGCGGGAGGTGACTATACAACAAAGAGAGATGCATACCGCAGGTTTGCTAATAAGAGTAACAGATAAGGGATATGTACTAGATTTACTGTTAAAAGTTATACTGTAAATTTTCAGTTTAGGGGACGTGCTGTTAGCATCCCACAGATTATTCTGGTGGCTACAATAGAGAAAATGCAATCGTGGTGAATCAAAGAATGTTCAGAATACATACATGTATATTTTTCTTATGTAAAATTTATCGGTAATGTACCCCTCAATATACTTTAAAGCTGTATCATACCTTTGAAGCCGCAATAAAGCTGTAAAAAAAAACAAAAAAAAAAACCCGCAAACGTCTGGGGGTGGGGCTCAGCCAACGTGTTGAGAAGGAGCTTTTAGTTTGTTATGACAGTTTATTGTATGTATTGTAATGGTTGTCCTGGCAATGTGAATATAAAATGTATAACTTATTTTGTGTCTTATAATTAATATATTTGAAAAAAAAAAGAAAATGTAGTCATGTATAGAGAGATCTCTGAGAAGACCCATCTTAATATACCAGTGCATTGAGCTTGTGTCAATAGGGAAAGAGGTGCTGTATCTCTATGGCAAGTAGAGAGTGCAGGTTGTGAATTCAAATCTCAGCTGGGCAAAAAAATATTTAATTGAATAACATGACAGTTCATGACAGTCTGGGTTAGCAGTTGCATACTGTAATGAACTTTTCAGTGATCATGCCCTAGTGCACGATCACATCTCTTATACATGATAGGACCTGGTTAGCTCTGAAGATTAAGTACCTTCCATGAAGCAGATTTCAAAGCATTTTATAGTTCTGGAAAACTTCGTTAAAGGGGTTTTCACATTAAAAAAAAATAATTTCTCAATTTCACAATCCCATAGTGATTTTTACACAATAAAGATCAATTTTAATCACTTACTTTACAATTTTACTTTTAGTTTTATTACGGTTTTTATTCCTATCACTCAGTGATGGTCAGTTTAAAATTCCAGAGTGTGGGCGTGGACTCTCTAAGCAGACACTTCATGATTCCTCTGTGCTATAAGATTCTTGGAGCTGACAACGTGGTTTGTCAGGGTCCATGTTTTATATACACTTTCATTTAACACACAATGACATTCTCCGTTCTGCTATCTCAGCCATAACATACACTGTCAATGTATATGTTATACTCTTCCCTGGATAAAGGCCTTATCTGCAGGTAGCTTGAAGACTTATTCTCCTCACGCTGCTGTTTGTCGGCAGGTAGTGTGTGAGTGTGAGAGCTCATCCTGGACTGCAAGGGGAGAGACCAATGCATAGAGAAGCTCACTGCAGCGTCAGACAGGAAAATAGTTTGTCCTGCCAGACTCTAGATTTCTGATTTATGGTCGGATCCCAGGATAACCAATATTATATACACCAGGATTGATACAGACAGGTTTGAGATTCATATCTGTGAAATGTTGCATTTTTGTTTAATACATTCGATTAAAGAATGGGTTATTTTGTTATCCTGAGTATATTTAAGAATCTCCTTCGGGGGAATACCCCTTTAAGGGCTTGTGCACATGGTTTACAATTAAATATCAGATCGGAGGTGTGAGAATGCCAATCTTAGACTCTCATCCTTTCCATTTGAGCCTGTATCTGTCCCACTAGAGTTCTGTCTACCCCTTCTTTAACCTTTGGTAATACGTGCACTGCAATCTCATGTATATGTAGAGTGCATGGTAACTAATATAGATACGCAGTCATAGCTGCTGCTAGATCTAATTTTCAATTAATGGATCACATTTTCTTTATGGATTAATGAATATGTGAATAGTCTGAAACTGTTGTTTACTGAACAGGGTGCTTGGTTTTCATGGTGTTCATTAGGATGGATTTCAAGATGTTAACCTAATCCTCCTGTGAACGCTCCAGAGTAAAATGTGTGCTGCTGACCCTGAGCATTAGATTTATTTGTTGATGGCTTGGTATTAGTTGCATTTGTGGATTTAATCCAATTATAACATCCGTAAGAATACTCTTCAAGAGGCATATCCATAAATGTTAAAGAGGCATATTTCAGAGTATGCCGGTGCCCAAAAGAAGGCTTCTTCTAGTACCCTCCACTGTACCAGTCATGGACTAAATTCTAAATTTTTGTATAGATTGGGACCTCATAATGCCAGACATCAAAAGACCCTTAATGATCAGTCTTCTAAAACTGAACCCTATAATTGTCAGAAGTGGAGTAAAGACGGGAACAAGAAGAGAACAACAAAACGTAACCTTATGTTATTTTGATGGTCTCCAACAGCCTGTTTATCTCAGTATGGCAGTATGGCTGCTGTATGGCACAGGAGCACTGAGGCCAGTGACTGGCTGCAGCAATCACATGGAAAGATGGCACATTGTTTCTGCAGCAATGCAGGCAACTAATATGTTATTTCTCAATAGAGAATGTAGATTCTTGGAAAAGGAAATATTACCGTCCTTCTAATTAACTGATAAAAGGTTATTACCATCTGGTCATTCACATTTTAATTTTAATTCATTTTTTCATATGTAAACATTTCTTCAATTGGATGTTATTTAATGGAAACCTACCACTTGAAATGGCAGGTTTAAGAAGAAAACACCGAGCACCAGCTCAGGGTGAGCTGGTGCCGGAGCTTATTTGTTAGTGTTTTAAACCGCTGTATCGCGGTTTAAAACACTTTTTAAACTTTATTGCCGGCGCAGGGAGGTATGCGCTCGGCGCTTACCATGCGCGCGGCTCTCCTTTACTTCCTATGTAGCCGCGCGCACGGTAAGTGCCGAGCGCGTACCTCCCTGCGCCGGCTATAAAGTTTAAAAAGTGTTTTAAACCGTGATACAGCGGTTTAAAACACTAACAAATAAGCTCCGGCACCAGCTCACCCTGAGCTGGTGCTCGGTGTTTTCTTCTTAAACCTTCCATTTCAAGTGGTAGGTTTCCTTTAAAAAAAAAAATGTTCCTGTGTGAAGATAATTTCTCATAAATGTAGCCATGTTGTCCCTTAGACACAAGATGGCTTCCTCGGATACGACCACCATGCACTTGGGCAGCAGTGGCCAGACCTACACTATTGAGCCCTGCCTGACCACCTGGATTAAGCAATCATTACCACAGGACGGCTGTGGGCCATACAGGAACTCTCGGACATTTCATTTACAAAAATGTTTTGTTTCTTTGTGGTAAGTGGTAGTATCCAAGTTCAGTCTTTTTTCTAAGGGAACATGTGACTACATGAGAAATTATCTTCACACAGGTAAATGTTTTTTTTAATAACTTCTAATTTAAGAAATGTGTGTGTGTGTGTATATGTGATTAATTAAATTGCTTGTGAATTCCCAGATGAGAATACCCCTTTAAAGGAAACCTACCATTTCAAATGGTAGGTGTAAGCTGTAAACACCGAGCACCAGCTCAGGGTGAGCTGGTGCCGGTGCTTAGTTTCGTTAGTGTTAAAACCGCGGTATCGCGGTTTTAACACTTTTTAAACTTTATAGCAGAAACTGCTTCGGCGCTGCGTGCGTGCGCCTACATAGGAAATGCCGCAGGCGTTGCGCGCGCACGGTCGCGCGCAGCGCCAAAGCAGCTTCTGCTATAAAGTTTAAAAAGTGTTAAAACCGCGATACCACGGTTTTAACACTAACGAAACTAAGCATTGGCACCAGCTCACCCTGAGCTGGTGCTCGGTGTTTACAGCTTACACCTACCATTTGAAATGGTAGGTTTCCTTTAAGGCTCTGTTTACATCCACATTTTTCTTGTAAAATGACAGATCACATGTCCAAACATAGGGCCTGTGATGCATCCTATTTTTTCCTGTTTCTATTACAGGATAGAGAAACCAGATTCATAATACGCATATGCCTCCATCCCCTTTTATTAGTCTTATTCTGTCTGTTAACTCCCCCCCACCCCCACCCCGTTCAATGCCAGATCTGAATTCTGTGAATATAGACTATAGCTAAAATATCTATGGATAAAGGAAGAGGAGCCAAGGAGTAGAAATGCCAATACATGGAAATGCAGCATCAGAGAAATCGGAGAACAGTAAGGCTTTAGTAGGTATCTAGCAGTTTTATAATAATCCTGCATATTTAAAGGTGTTGAACCAATTTAGTAAGTTATTTCCTTCGCATAACATTGGGTTCACAAGCTGATTGGATAGGACCCCCAGCTATACAGAGAGTGGTGTCCCATTCTCACTAACGGTTAGAACAGTAAGATGAGCATGCGTTGCGTCATGCATTAATAGTGGAGTGCTGGAAATTTCCAAGCACAGGCCTTGGCTATCCCTGACACTGCCATTCACTGTCATGTGAATCCATGTGAAATCTGGAAATTGGGGATGAGCAGACGTGAACGGCACCGTTCAAGTTCATACCAAACTGCCAGTTTGGGTCCCTCAAACCCGATGTTTCCCTAGTCAGGTCCTGCTCAAGCCCCTCACTGATAATGCTGGCGACTTCTAAATTGATCTTGCATGCGCCACCATTTTGGGGCGGTCTGACGCTGTTGGCAAGGGCACTCTGATTCAGTCCAACTGCCAGCAGTAAAGTTAACACCCGCAATCGGTGCTGGCACCTGCGATCGGTATTGCTGGGTGCGTGGTCCGGTTCCAGTATTCCACTTCTGAACAGGGTATCATAAGTTTGGGTGTTGCTGAAATTGGAAGGCCCTGGACTTAAGTGGGTCACTTCATCCCTACTGGAGATTGTGGATCCAAGACCACTTTGTCTATATAATAAATACTATCCAAGTATCAAACACATAACAGTGCATACAATTTGGCTGTAACCAGTTGTATTACCCACCAGGGTGTTGCATGTAGCCAAAATTGTCTAAACCAATAAAATAAGACCACCGACACAGCACCCCGACGCACGTTACACCCCCTGGAGGAAGCGACGGCGAAATGTGCGTCGGGGTGCTGTGGCGGTGGTCTTATTTTATTGGTTTAGACAATTTTGGCTACATGCAACACCCTGGTGGGTAATACAACTGGTTACAGCCAAATTGTATGCACTGTTATGTGTTTGATACTTGGATAGTATTTATCATGTACTGTAATACTATTGACCATCGCCACATCTTTTGTTTTGTGGTTTTTAATGTGTGTTTTTAACCTTGTTTTCTTGATGGCCAATTAATAAAGTTTGTATATTGTTTATAATGAATTGAGTATTATGAAGTATGATTTCTTTTTGGATCCTATATACTTCTATTGGTATTGCACACTTTGTCCATATAATCCTAGCTCCTTTGAAATGAGCATACATGAGAGGACTCTAAAAAAATAAATTACAATGCTTCTTATTTGAATCTAAACTATTAATTTACAAAGAAATATGTGAAAAGATAGTTACTTTTTTATCCCCTGTCTGTGTGGCTTGGTGTGTAATTTCCATAGGTAGTGTAGGTGTTGCCTTTTCTGCGGCTCCATTTGCACCGACTCCAAAGGGCCAGCTAAGGCAGTATATCTGTGAAAGAAATTGAGATCCAAATCGCCCATGTAAATCCTTCTTGGTCACAAGATACCAACAAATCTTATGAAGGAAAGTGGTCCCACAAATAGCGCTCAGGGACTTTATATATATATATATTGTTCCTGTTGCTATATTTATACCTGGGTGCTAAATAAATCAATGCAGGAATAATTTTTGCCTAGAAATTTCCTTCCTTCTGTTTATAGTACTGGAACTCCCTCATGTGAGTCACTCAATGCAGAAGACGCCCTGTCTTCCATAATTAAATTAGGGATGACATCCGCTTTCATATTTTAGGTTCCAGATAAGCTCTCACACTGTGTCACTATTTGCTTATGTAACCTTTTAATAAATGTTACACAAGTGATAAACGCATATTATGACTGAAGTCCAACAGGAATGCACTAGAAGAATGTTAAAATGCCGCCAATGTGTGTCAGGATAATAATAGGCTTACCATTTAAGTATATGCTAGATGTGATTTATTAAAACCAGTTTTTAATGTTTATCACTGGTTCTAATCCGTTTTTATTAACGGATGGTAGAGTTTTTATGGACATCATTATTGGGGATGCCATATTGCATGAGCTTCCTTCGCGCCTTTAACTACAATCTAGCATTTCGTTTTACAGCAGTGTCATGACTACAAGTAGCAATAGACTGGAGATGACTCATTGAGGTCAATGGAGAGATTTCTAGGCATGCTCCGCTCAGATTGGATAAACTGTGTCATCAGTAGTGGAAGCAATTATATAGGTCAGTGGTGTTAGCTTTAATGAAAAGTTCTACAATTTCCCGAAATACTCTGCTTGCTGTCATTCAACAGGAAGCTGCAAGTATCATCCATTGAGATGTATGAAGCAGAACGGTCATGCACAGCCGTCTGCTCCATTAATCTCCTAGGGAGACGAGGGGATCTAACTGGGGTTCCTGGGACCCCATCAGACCCCTCAGTCTCGTAATCTGTGGGGTCTCCTCACTGAGACCCCCACCAATCAGCAAGTTAGGCCCCATCCACAGGTTAGGGCCTTACTTGGTTCATGGGACAACCCCTTTTAATACAGAAGACATAACTGCTACTGTCAATATGTGAAAAGCATCGGAACGCGCTGGAGTTCACCGGCTGGGGCTGAGTGAAGGTAAGTGCAAGCGCCGCGACAGATTTTTTGTTTTAAATGCGGTGGTTTTTCCAAATCCGCCGGGTTTTTGTTCGGCCACACCCCCGATTTCCGTTGCGTGCATGCCAGCGCCGATGCGCCACAATCCGATCGCGTGCGCCAAAATTCCGGGGCAATTCGGGGAGAATCGGCGCAAATCGGAAATATTCGGGTAACACATTGGGAAACCGCGAATCGGGCCCTTAGTAAATGACCTCCATAGTGTTCCTCCCTGGAAAACTTATTTGCATATTTTCTTCCCACAATTCTCTACCAGAGTTCTTGTACTCCTGCAAAGGCAAAATCTCCATTACAAGTTTAAATTAATGGACCACAAAGACCACCTACCTACCTCTGGCAGCTGCTAATCTCTAAAGAGGAAAAGGATTGGTATTTGAGTTCCAACATTTAGTGATTTCCCTCCAGCATCTGCTGTCTGAGGAGTTGGGAGGTCTCGTACACATTTAGGTGGTCAGCTGAACAGCGGTTGCTTTTAGTGACCAGAGTAAAAATTTCTGGATTTTGTAAGCTTTTAAAATCTAGATAACCTGGAAATATTTTTTATAAAAATCATCTAATCTATTGATCTGGTATTGTAGGTTTAAGCAGACTAAGCCCTTTATGGCCCTGTAAATATATTGCACAGTGAGCCATTTCAGTGCAGAGACCCGCATACAAGAGGCTGGCTGGAATTACTAAAGTTGTCACATAGAAGTACAATTTATCATGCGTGGGGGCATTGTGCTATAGTTGGTGTGGCTGTCCAGGGCATCCCAACCTACTCTGCTGTCAGGCACTGCCCTGTCCTACCCCTTTGGCAAGGTGGTGGTATAAGGGGAGAAATAAGTCACCTTTCCTAGCTGTATGCTCATCATAATACACTTTAGTGGAGCTGAGCTAACAAGCCACATGTGCAGCAGCGATGTTTCTTTAATCTGTACAACTCTTTAGTAAATGTGCCCCAATGTATCAGATATATGCCCTTTCAATGCAGGCAGTCCCCGGGTTACATACAAGATAGGGTCTGTAGGTTTGTTCTTAAGTTGAGTTTGTATGTAAGTCGGAACCGTATATTTTATCAGTGTAATCCCTGCCAGAATTTTTTTGGTCTCTGTGATAATTGGATTTTAAAAATGTTGGGTTGTCATAAGAATCAGGATTAACACTAAAGCTTCATTACAGACACCTGTGATAACTGTTACAGCTGTTTATTGTAGCCTGGTACTAAAGTACAATAAATTACCAATATCCAGAGGTCCGTTTGTAACTAGGGGTCATATGTAAGTCGAGCGTTCTTAAGTAGGGGACCGTCTGTATGTTAATGGCTGTGCATCAGTTTTCTGTCAGACTTTGCACATTCTTTTAGGTGCAGACTGCTCGCACAGGTATTTAAGTGTTTGCGTCATATTTTATGTTGCACGCAACCATATTGTGGCGCAGCTGCGCTAAGCTTCATGCAACACAAATCACTGCACTAAAGATATCTTTCCGGTGCTCATACGGACCATGTGCCAGATTTAACATCCAAAGTACGACAGAAAAGTGTTGCACGACCTGTGTTAAAGGTGCACTATAATAGACTTTTGTACCTATACCTTTATGGTAGACTTTTGTTGGCTTTCAGAATTTCCATGAAATCAATAAAGATGGTTATAGACTATTACATAAGAGGAGTTAATGGAGCATATCCTAATCTGTTTTGTTAAATACAACCTTACACTTTGCACGTTGTGCACAAACATTTATCTTGATGGCACGTAAATGGTTTATGATCCCTCTTTATACCCTGCAATATAACCGCTGACTAGTAATGAAGGATTCTGTTGGTTTCCATTGGCTAGGTGTGTGTAAAATTCTGTCAGAGCCCTCTAATACATAGATGTTATTTTCTTATTGAACGCTGGTAGCAGGGCAACAAAGCATAGATGTCAGTAAAAGGCTTAAGTAACGTTTATGTCAACCTGATTTATTCTTCTGTGCTAGTCTTAGATTAAATGAGCAATTTCCTGGCAGTTGGAGGTTTAGACGTTCCAGGTGTTATTTCTGTCTCTGAGCTTCCTGAGATCACTGTACTTGTAAACCGTGACCCCGTCTTTACAGCCGTCACTTGATTTTCCTCACTGGGCTGGGAACTTGAGCTGAAGCCATCACTCTCACAGCTGATACTGAGGCATGCAAAAAATGCCCGACAGCTATCAACCCACACATCCAGCAACAACTGGTTCCTTCCTCTCTTCCTGTGGAAGAGTAACATCCTCTCAGAAGAAATCTACCCTGAGGAATGCCGCTCTAACAGGAGGGCTTTCACACAGGAAATTATTCATGTGCCACTTACAGAAAAGTGCTTCTGTAGCCTGGACTGTCATCTCATAATGAGCTTCCTGCTGACCTAGAACACGCTGGTGCCCTATCTGGCTCCGCACAAAATGCCACTTTGTTTTGCTCACCTTAGCAAACATCTGACTATGTTGTGCAACTCTTCCTAATTGTTTGTGCTGGCATAAGTCATTACATTTTTGCAGTTCTCAATCACCTGTTCCTCTATTAAGTCTTGGGAGGCTCATGTTGTTGTTGACTATAACTATTGCTGCCACCAGAATAACATTTTGCCCAATTAATTTTCCTCCAAAAATAAGCCGGGGAGGGGGAATCTGAAATCTCCCATATTGAAAAATACAATTTGCTTTTGCTGATGCTAGGAGCAATCGGGAAAGCAAAATGATTAAAGGGATTGGCTACTTTCCATCATGTTATATTAGGTAATTTACCAAAATACATATATTAAAAGTTTGCACCACTTTCTTGATATGCAAAGTGAAGTCCAGGAGGTAAAAGGTGTATATTAGTAAATTACCTAATCCCCCCCCCCATATTTACACTCATTACAAATAACAAGCCCTTTAAGAATTTAGAGGAAACTGTAGGAGGATAGAGTCCAGGGATGCCAGTGACCTGTGGGCATTTTTGTTTTCTTTCTATCTTTAAAAATAGAAATAAAATTACAGCTGAGAGTAGTAGAGAGTAGGATGATGTGTCCAGAAACTTTAATCATATATAGATTTACATAATTGTGTACAATGAACATAGCACTAGCATTCGTAGCCACTAAATACCTCAATCCATCGAGGCCATGGTTTGGAGCTCCAGAGCAGGCAGGTGTGGTTACATTCTTGAGGATCTTTTTCGTATAGGCACCCAGTATAAGCAAGGCATATCAATGGCAGTCATCAACAGCTGTCACCTAAGTAAAAGTTTGAACTGTAAGTCCTGGGATCACTTAAAAACAAAATACATGGCCTTGTAGATGAAGTGCTATATTTATCATTATCATTTTAATTCCTCCCACCGCTGATGTTTACACAACAAAGATAATTTTTACCCCTTTTAGTCAGGTGTAATGCTGTTTTTGGGTAGGGACTCTCTAAGCAGACACGTCATGATTCCAATATGCTATGAGCTCCCGTGTGCTTAGATATTTAGAGTACAGGTTTATCTACACTTTTATTTAGCTTCTGAATATAGCTTCTACTAGCATCTGATATATAGAAAGAGAGATGAGTCCGATGAGAGATGAGATGCATATAACACACAATAACACTCTGAGCTCTGATAACTCACCTAATCAATAAAACTGAGTCGACTCTTCTATAAAGACCTTATCTGTCTGTAGTGTAAGTCTGCACACTGCTGCTTGCTGGCAGGAAGTGCCTGTGTCCGAGCTCGCCCTGTAATGCAGGGGGGAGGGGCAGGAGGCAAAGAGCACTGTAGTGTGGAGACAAGAGATGCTATTCCTGAGAAGAATTTAACCATAGTAAGAAAATTTATGGTCATATTCAGGAACAACCAAAATTTTAAACACCAGGAGTAATAAAGACCATTTGGAATTATATCTGTGAAATTTTGTATTTTTGTTAATAGCATTGAATTAGAGAATGTATGTTATTTTGTTATCCTGAGTATATTTAAGAATCTTGTCTTCATGACAATAACCCTTTAATGCAGAAGAAGCTTCTTTTTATTTTTAATATGCAAATTACCATTACAGTGCACCAAGGTTGTGGCTGTGAAGTCCAGTTCATCTTTCTCCTAGATGTAAAGTTATTTGGTAGATTCTTCATATGCACCAGTATTTTGTACATAGTGTAACATTTATTGGATACATTGATAATATTGAGTTGGCCTATGCTTATTGACACAATAGAAGGACACAAGGGATTTTGGAGCCTGTGTATTTCTTGGTGTTCATCATGACATTATTGCCTTGCTTTTTCTATGTCAGATACTGGAGCACTGTAATTGCGCAGGTCGCGTTGTTATTTTTAGCGCTTGCTGTGTGCTTCAGTGTTTTTGTAATTTATGTAAGTGTTGGAGTGTTATCCTTCCTGAGATGTTAAATTTAGACTTGGCTGTCTGTTAGGGAATTTCTCACCTTTAGAAATCTACAGCCTTACAATTACTTCAGTCAGCGCATGCAGCTTTACTTCATAGTAAGAAACGTTGCGATTTAGTGTTTATTATCGAAGTAAACTTGCTTTTTACACTTTTACTCTATCTTTTGATAGAGCAAACTTTCTGTGTACTTAAGACTCCCTAGGGTATAATTTTATGAATATGATGTGTTACACCAGGAATGTCACACTGTTTCTCCTGGGATCTCACCACAAGTGAGCAAAATTTGTGTCGAAGTGAATTGCTGAAACTCCTGAACCCATAAAATAAGCACAGAGTTGTTAAAGGACATCTACCACCAGGATGAAGGATGGTAAACCAAGTACACTGACATACTGGTGTGTGCCCCCTCTGGCAGGATCCACTCTTCTTTAAGCTCCCTATGACCTTGTTTTGAAGGAAAAAAAGTCTTTAAAAATCATGCAAATGTGCGTTTGGGGCTCCAGGCTACATTAACACCAACGGAACCCAGAGCGCCTCACACTCATTTGCATAATTATAAAAGCCTTTTAAAAAAGAAAAGAGGCCTAAGAAACTTAGACGAGCTGGATATTAAAGCTGAATATTAATCATTAGAGCCCTGGCCAGGCAGGAAATGCTGCCGCTCGCCGAGAGCTCCATCTGCTCTTTACTCACTAGTGCTGCCTTAGAGACACAGCAGCAGGTCAGTGCCTGCTCCTCCTCCATTGCAGCCCGGGAAGACTGAGGACTGCCTACAGATAAGTCAGAAGTGCCTGGCTGTGTGGCGGTAGTGTCCCTGGCTGTGTGGCGGCAGTGTGTCCCTGGCTGTGTGGCGGCAGTGTGTCCCTGGCTGTGTGGCGGCAGTGTGTCCCTGGCTGTGTGGCGGCAGTGTGTCCCTGGCTGTGTGGCGGCAGTGTGTCCCTGGCTGTGTGGCGGCGGTAGTGTCCCTGGCTGTGTGGCGGCGGTAGTGTCCCTGGCTGTGTGGCGGCGGTAGTGTCCCTGGCTGTGTGGCGGCGGTAGTGTCCCTGGCTGTGTGGCGGCGGTAGTGTCCCTGGCTGTGTGGCGGCGGTAGTGTCCCTGGCTGTGTGGCGGCGGTAGTGTCCCTGGCTGTGTGGCGGCGGTAGTGTCCCTGGCTGTGTGGCGGCGGTAGTGTCCCTGGCTGTGTGGCGGCGGTAGTGTCCCTGGCTGTGTGGCGGCGGTAGTGTCTCTGGCTGTATTTGCTCCTTCTTAGGCTACATTCACACTGCCGTTGCCCGCCCGTACCGTACCGTAGCGGGCAACGGCAGTGTACGGGGAGAGGAGGAGGAGGTGAGCGCAGCTCACCCCCGCCCCTCTCCATAGCAACCTATAGCGCACGGCCCCGTATTACGGGAAAAGATAGGACATGTCCTATCTTTTTCCCGGGTACGGAACGGTACGGTGCCGCACGTGTGCTGCACCGTACCGCTCCCGTAGGGTGCCGTGCGCTCATAGGAGTGTATGGGGGACGTATATCGGCCGTATATACGTCGGCCGTATATACGTCCCCCATACGTTCGTGTGAATGTAGCCTTAGTGATATAATTGGTGATGTTGGTCATTCTATGGTGGTCTGTTTATTATCAGTATATTTTTCTTGTTGTACTGGTAATGGTCAACATACTGCAGTATTATATGTTCCTTATAGAGGGAGATTGTCGGTAATTTTAGGCTATCCATGTTGGCACTTTTGCAATGATTACATGGACTTTGGTTTGGGCACTTGGTCTCTAAAAGGTTCGCAATCACTGCCCTATACTGTGGATAGCGGACAACATAAGATACTTGGGCCAAACCCTTTAAGCTTCAAACCATTTGTAAATAAGGTGGTTGCTATTTCATCTTAACCCACAAAAAATCGCAACCATCATTCTTAAGGTAAATCACACTGACTTGACGTGTCATAAAGAATGTGGCTTCAGTAGTGGAGGAATATATACATGGTGGAAACACTACAAATCCATAGTCACTAGGCTAAAATGGAAAGCTTGTATTGTAGTGCGGCTCTCATGACTATGTAGAGAACTTGCAGTACAAGATATTTTATTCTGAGAAAAGGAAGCACAGCCTTTATCTCTGTGGTAGAGCTCACAAACACCATGAGGATGTGGTCAGGGGTGACACTGTTGCACATCCAGGATGTGGTGTTCTGTCTTGTGTAGCAAATGCAAAATGTGTTTCCCATGTTCTTTCTTAAATAAATCAGATGTTGCTATAGTAGCTGACCAATACACAAAGTTATATGAAAGCACAGTAATGAAGCTGAAGTAAAGCAATACACTGATAATCTGACTCTCCCAAAACTGGACTTTGTATTGCAGTTGTGGTGTATCACAGCTGAATTAGGTTTTCACATATGAATTTCCTTTGTGGATGGATGGGAGTTAGGCCACATTTAGACGACCGTTGTGGGGACATCCCCTTAGACCAGTGATGGCGAACCTTTTAGAGCCGGAGTGCCTAAACTTTAACCAAAAGCCACTTATTTATTGCAAAGTGCCAGCACAGCAGTAATTTATTTCTCCTTGTTCTTTGACAACTTTCAATTTTTCAGCCTGATAACGGTACCAACGCAGTTGAAAGGAGGAGGGCAAATTCGCTTATCATTGTAGGAAGATTCTGTAGAAAGATTCTTTGAGTTCTGTCTGGTGAACTTCATGCTGGGGTGATGGCCTGGGTGCCCACAGAGAGGGCTCCGAGTGCTGCCTCTGGCACCAGTGCCATAGGTTCGCCACCACTGCCTTGGACTGTTATAGGCGCCCAGCGGCTCTACGGCACCATACAGTACATGGGAAAAAGATGCAACATGCTATATCTTTCCCCGTGTTTACAGCCATGCAACACTGTTCCCCATGGGGAGGGGTGCTGCTGTGTGCTCGCCCGGGCTACGGCGGAGTGAGCACACTTCAGGCTTCATGTGCATAAATTGTGGCTAGATGACACCTCCATACAGGTCTATTACACCCAATCACCGTAGTGAGTACACTGTAGCTTGCTACAAAAGATAAAGCAGGTCCTATTCCTGCCCCGATATTGCGGCTCACAGTCTCTCAGCTATCTATGAGATCTCCTCTCCCCAATCTCCACTGAGGCCTTAAACAGCTGCGCCGGTTGATAAGTACTTTGTTTCCGTAACTCCTATAGAACTGAAAGGCCATTGCCAAAACAGTGGTTCAGCCAGCTAGGCAGTTTTCTAAACTTTTGTGTCAAAGAAACTGTAAATCACACAATGATATGCTGTGACAGTAGTTTACAGTGTATTTCATGGGAGTCGTGACATTGTTGTTTTTGTGGTGGTCATGACATACCTGCTGGTACTGCCTTCTCTACCATGATTGCTTAGAATACCTCTTTATGTATTGTTATAGTATTATGCCTGCCATAATATTACCTCCTATGTATAATGTTACTGTGCTAGAAGCTAGAGGATTCTTCCATTTTAAACCCTGCATTGCCTTTAGAAAATTTCCTACAATTTAGCAACTTTCTCGAGTTGCTGTATGAAAAGCTACATTATCACTTTTTCATACCTCCGTTGGTGCCCCCATAGTAATTGTTCAATAATATACAAATTATTTTCTAGTACAAGCTGTTAACAATACAGTGCTATGCCCCGATGCTCATTTCATTTACATCTACTAATTGAGGACAGAGGGATTAGCAGCTGCCAATACTGTATCCCAGATTCTCTTCATTATATGGATGTAACATGTATTTCAGTAGGCATGTAACACGCTGCAAGTTTACTCCACTTGGAAATTAAGACCAATAGACCTCACACTTTATTCTTATATTTTGTTTTCAAAAACTACATAGAAGCAATGGATGCATAGACATGGGGAGATCCCAAGGAGTGTGAGTGTGCCTTATGAGACTTCACCATCACTGTCTACAGCCTCAAAGACCAGAAGGCACACAGAAGACCATGTGGCAGATGAGAAAACCTTTTCCCAATCTTCATTGAACAGCACCCTGGAGCATATTGTGGAGCAGCTGAGTATCTTGACCCAGGTATGACATATAAATCTTAGCATTTATAGAAAATACCCATTGTTTGTGAATAGGAAAAAGTAGGGTACAGCCTGCCAGCCCCCAGTAGGGTACAGCCTGCCAGCCCCCAGTAGGGTACAGCCTGCCAGCCCCCAGTAGGGTACAGCCTGCCAGCCCCCAGTAGGGTACAGCCTGCCAGCCCCCAGTAGGGTACAGCCTGCCAGCCCCCAGTAGGGTACAGCCTGCCAGCCCCCAGTAGGGTACAGCCTGCCAGCCCCCAGTAGGGTACAGCCTGCCAGCCCCCAGTAGGGTACAGCCTGCCAGCCCCCAGTAGGGTACAGCCTGCCAGCCCCCAGTAGGGTACAGCCTGCCAGCCCCCAGTAGGGTACAGCTTTCCAGCAAAAAAAAATAAACTGAGTACTCACCATTCCGACGACCCGGGCAGCTCTGTGTGCACGACCCAGCCGCCGCACAGCTGTGATGGCAGTTGCTGTGGGTAATTTTTAGCACAAAAATTGTGCTGAAAAACTCTGCTTATACTAGAGTATATATGGTAGCTTATATTCCTCTGCATTGATCCTGCTCAGTTTGTGCAACATCCCATAGGAAATCAATTGTGCCACCTAATTTCTTCACCCATTGCCCTACTGGCTGTGCATTTAAGACTCCCATCACTTGTTCTCCAATTCACTTGGTGGTTACATCTAATCACAATCCTAAATGTCACTATAACCTCTCCGCTTCACGTGCTTTTCAGAATTTTTCAACTATTGGTATTTTTTTGGGGGTTGGGGAGGGGAGGCCCTGTTTAATTTATCCCAGAGGGTGAAAAATATGACATCTAAGTCACACAAAACCTGCAAGTCTTTGAGCAACCCTTTCTTTTTCCCACGCCAGCAGAGGAGTGGAGTGTTTCTGCTCAAAATTTTGTGCCTTTTTTACCCATTGCATAAAAACATCAACATTTGGGTTGAAAAGAAAAATCAAGTGCACCACTGAAAAACTTGGTTTGCGGCTAACTTTCTTGGCAAGTAAAAAAAGTTGTAAAAGAAAATATGCATGAATCCACCAATTCTCCAAAGAAACGACGGTCTACGTTGTCTTTACCTTTTATGGTAAAGACTATCTAGATTTTGAAAAGACACGAATGATTCAAATTGAATATATGAGTCTGTATATAAAATATCTAAAATCGTGTGATTTCATCTTTTACAGACTGTATCAATATTGGAGCACAGATTGACATTAACAGAAGATAAACTCAAAGAATACCTTGAAAATCAGCATCAGAACTCCGAATGAAAAGTGTGTGATCCCGATGCTGCAAGATATACTGCTGAGAATGTTTTATTTTAATTAAATATTATTTATTATCATTTCTTGTATATAATAATGTTTTTTCCTAAACTTTGTCAGTTGGACTTTTAATCTCCTCTTAAGGACAATGTGTTTTTTTTTCTCAAGTTTGTGCTAATATGTTATTTATTTTACTTCTAGTTATATTTACTTTTATATATGGAAAATTCTTCACATTTGCAAATCGTCTGTGTGTATACAGATAAGACTACATTCACACGAACGTTTGCCGAGAGGAGGGATGACCCCTCCCCTCTCCATAGAGGGCGCGCACACACGGGGAAAGATAGTGCCTTTTGCTGTCTATGGGGGACGTATGTGTGGCCGTTCATATGTCCTCGCATACATCTATTTATATGAACCCTAAATCTGACCATGGCAGTTATCCTGCCATCTGTCTCTTCCAATATGAAAAGGTTTGTTTGTAGTCTGCTTTGAAAGGGATACATAGGTGGGCTTAATTGTAGACATAATTTTAATCATGTTTCCGAAGTTACTTTATGTTTAAGATACATTGGAAAAATAAAGGAAAACAATGTGGACCTTATAAACTGTCATTTTTCTCGCATGGCCCGGTGTGATGGCATCATCCAGACAATTAAACTATGAATTAAGCTTTCATCATGAAGGATTAATCATTACTTAATCACATTATTTTACAACATATGGTCTGAAAAAAAAAAATAGTCTGGAGTTTCCTTGTGAGAAAGCAGTGTGGCATGTGTTCTGTGGGAGGCTTCTGGTTGAGGATGTATATCTTTCACCCAGATATAAGTCGTATGAAGACGGCACACATCTCTGCTGAGACACTTACTTATTCTACAACAGTAATCACTAGGGACATCCAGACTACTGCTACTACTTCACTGCAATGCAGAGTGGATTCCCACATACAAAGCTGAAGTCACCGCATTTCAGGGTGATGGCAGCAGTAATATTTAATCAGCATATGAAAGTGATCAACTGTGTAAAAAATTACACTAATAGAGGAAGCATTTATATTTCTAAGGCACTCTAGTATGACAATGTCCGTAGGGATGACGGTTACGGCAAAAATGTCTTGTATTGTCGCTTTGAGATACAATTTACCTGTGACGGTAAGGAGTTTGAGTTTGCAGCTATAATTGAATTGAGGATTCTGAACCTGCAGTAAAAATAATTTTTTGTGGATAGGATTTGTATAATAGCAGAAAAAGGAGAGACCTTAAATAGAACCTGTCAGGTCCATTTGGGACACTAACCTACTACAAGTCCTTACAGTCCTTTGGTTTAGTGACACAAATTGCCTTTTATGAACTCTGTCTGTTGGCAGAATAAAAAAAAAAAGTCCATCGAGGCACATTGGATTTGTGCCTCCTCTTGCAATGCTCTAATGAAGCTGCCACAGTACCTAAGGCACCTGAACAGTGAAGCTGGGGTGTTCTATGCCAGCTTAATTTTACATGGGCAGCCTAGGGTATCCTTACATCCAGGAGATACAAATGTACAAAACTGTTGCAACCCCCTGCAGCTGCAATGCTAAACTGTCCAATTGTACATGGATTGTCCATATGTCAATGTGAACATTTATAAATCTTGGTTGGTTGGTAAAGGATCATTTGTTTTGTCCTAGATGATGGTTTTACTTTCTCAGTTGCATTAGTACATTTTGTGTACGAGATGATGTAAACCCTCTAATTCCAATCTACTCGTTCTGAGAATTTTTTTTCTGTCTAATCCTGTGTCTTCTGTAATAATATGGACTATTTAGTTTTTTTTTTGTTTAACCATTATTATTTCTCTTGTCTTAATTTACAATGTTATCTACGTGTTCTACATAATGATTTACTGGTGAGGTGAGTTTATTGAAGATTACATGGCACACAAGAAGAATTACAAACCTTAAAAAAAGACTTGAAGTTGACGGGAAGGGAAGTCATTTTTCTTCCCTTTTTTTGTTGTCTTTAGATTTGTGTCATCTGCCTGACATGTGTTTTTACCATTTAAACTACCAATGACATTAACAGATACCCTCTTCTGCTGCCAACTAGCCGTAAAAAGACCTTGTATTCTTCATGAATAAAAAGTTAAGATCAAAGATGAGAACTTATTAACCATGCAAAATTAGTTGACACAGTATTTTGTGCATTCTTTTTGATCCACTTTAAAGATCACCACTGATGGCCAGACTTGAGGACGGGTGCTGTATTTTATAAGGAAAGCAGTTCTTCCCCGTGGGTTTTCGGTTGTGACATTAGTATTGTATTAAAGACATATGCCAGTTTCGTCTCCTTTAGGAACAAATTGATTTTCTCCAGAAGGAAGAAATCTCTATGCAGTGCTTACTAAAGGAAATCTATGACCAGTGCACCCCTCACAAACCACACACAGTAACCTTTAGATGTCTTTATACATGTTTCACTGATGGGAATCCATGGGATTAGAGACACCATTAAGGAATGAGGGAGTAGGGAGAGCCATGTGCTGTGTTTGACATGCTGAAGAGAATTCCTGCAGGATGGGTGAATGAGGAAGTTGAGAGCGACACCTGCTGTGTACAACTTTCCGAAGAGATCAGTTCCCTTATCACCAGGGCCTATTCTCGGGAATTTGCTGCCTGAGGTGAAAAATGAAAAGCAGCTCCCCCAACACCAGACCTCTCCTGCTTCCAGGAAATGTTCGGCCCGCTGAATTTCCAAATTTTTAAAAAGCATTTCCAACCTGATAAAAATTGCTGACGACATGACACTTGGCCCTCTTACACCACACATGCTAACAGCCACCAGCCGGTCAGTGACACATACAATAGTGGCATCTAGTACCTCACAGGTGACGTGCTCCATGAGGAAAAGAACTTCATTACGTCTTCTCCTGCCCATGAATGTTAAATTTGCTGCCAGCTGTCTTCAGCTCCCAGCACAACATCTCCGCACTACACCAATAATATAACACACACACACACAAAATGTGGCCCTCTTCATTTATTTTAAAATTTATAATAAAAGCTCCTCTCCACCAGTTAAATTATATACAGCTCCAATACTTTAATTAAAATCTGACCCCTATATCCAGATTTTCCCACATTTAACAATATACAGATTTACTGCCCCAAAATTTTATTTAAATTGTGCCCCAACTCAAATTACATACAGTAACTCATATAAACCTCCTCCCTTTTAAATACAGCCCCTCCTATATTTATATTATATACAGCCCCTTACGTATTGATATCATGCTTTACCCACAAGTTATATTATATACAGCCCACCATGATTATATAATACATAGGTAAATTATGGTTAAAATCCAACCCCAGCTTATATAATGTCCAGCTCACCTACCACATTATATAATATACTTATTATATAATAAGCAGCCCGTTATATTATACACAGCCCTCCTTATTATAAAATATGCAGCTCCCGTATTCTATAATCTGCAACCCCCTTATTTTATTATATACAGCCCCCCTTTTCTGTTATGTACAGCCCCCCTGTTTCTCTTATGTACAAACCCCCTTTTTCTATTATCTACAGCACCCCTGTTCTAATATATACAGCCTAGAGATGGGTGAATTTATCAAAATTCGATTCAACCTAGCTTGACGAATTCTCAGAGAAAATTAGTTTTGAATCGAATCACGGCATGTGACGTAACAGTACGTCACATGCCGGGTACGGGTGCATGGAGAGGGCTCACGGGCTGTACTTGTACAAAATGACCAAGTAATCTAACTCCCCTAGCAAGTAGGAGTAGTGGATGGTATCTTTGGCAAATAATGTCCAGTGCTCACATAGACACCATTTAGGCATGTTTACCTATCTGAAAAAACTATCTGAAAGAAATTGTATTTACATTCCTCCTGTAAGACACATACTTATCCAGATGTTAAATCCGTGTGGATATGAATATTTCCTGCTTTGCGTATAGACTTTGCAATAAATTTTCCCCATTGGAATAAACAGACTGATACTTTTATATAGTACTGTTATTCATATGGATAAGGAGGCCTCCTTGTATCTTCAGGTCTATGTGATGTACATGATAGACCATAGTGGGGGTCTTTTGAGATTGCAGCAATAATCATCACAACAGAATCTGGGTCAAAGGTTAAGAAGCAGATGTGAACATAGTCTTAATCTACACTATATGTTTTATATAATCTCTATTATAATCCCTATGTTCTATAATTCTCTATCTGAATTTTGTTTATTATGAAGAGTAAATTGACCTCAATTTTACCCTGTTTCAACATACACAATATGTGTGCACAGTTTTCTTGACTTTTCTCTAAAATATAATGCAAATCATTTGGCAGCCTCAAGCCTATAAATACACAGTATGCGTGGTATCGTATTTGGCTTTCCTTCATGTGCAATCACTGAAAGCAAAATAACACACTGTTCACACTGCAGAATGTACGGTACCAATAATACCACGCATTCTGAAAGAATAGAAAAACAACCAATATGTTAATAATACACTTGAAGAACATAATATGATATCCCACAATGGGTAAATCTGTCTCTTTACCTTACATGTAGATGTCTATGGCAAAAGCATGAGACAGCAGTGTTAATAGGCCTGGTGGGCCTAAAAAAACCTTCACCGTAATATTTATCTGATCAAATTTAGGTACTACTTAAAAACAAAAAAGGAAATATCCAATACAAAGCCAATTCAGCACTTACTCATCAACAGTGCCATTCCCCATTACTGTTCCTTGTATGTTAACAGGAAGTTCCCCCAGAAGTTTGAGCGCATCTGGTCCAGATGGTGTGTGAATCCCCATACTGCATTATAAATCTTTCTGGTCTTTGTGTATTCCTATATCGAAGGAGATTGAGTGTATTGGTATGTGTGAGTGAGTGTCTGATTGTCTCAAAGTTAGTTTCTGGTTTAGCAAGTGGGCTGGCTACAATACTTTGATTCCTTTCCTGACGATTGTACAATATTCCGCATCTACTTTATGGGAAATGTAATGCCCTGTCAGTTACTTTCTGATGGCATTTATTACTGCTGTAATGTGAATAATGAGTGGTAGCCGGCATCCTTGTTATTAGGTTACCATATATACTCGAGTATAAGCCTAGTTTTTCAGCACAAAAAATGTGCTAAAACCCCAAACTCGGCTTATACTCGAGTTAAAAAAATATATCAAAACTCACCTTTCTGGCTCCCTCCACTGCTGGCTATATACTAGGGTAGGGAGCTGGCTATATACTGGGGCAGGGGGCTGGCTATATACTGGGGGATATGGGCTGGCAGGCTATATACTGGGGGGCAGGTGCTGGCTATATACTATGGGGCAGGGTCCGGTAGGCTATATACTGGGGAGGCTGTGACCAATGCATTTCCCACCCTCGGCTAATACAGTAAAAAATGGCTTGTTCTACAGGTTTAAAATTGACATACAGGTCCAGAAATATTATTGTGTCTGAGCAAGTTTTTTTCACACATTTGTGTGTGTCTTTACTTCCTGCAGTTGTGCAGCTCAGTGACATATGTGACACAAAATCCTGCTAAGCCCTACCATTGCCTCTTTAGGTGCAAAGTCTTTTTAAAGTGCCGGACAAAGCGCAACAACAGCAACACGAAGGTGGCCAAATACTTCATAAATACATGTGCAACATCTAAAGATGTTCTTTTTAGTGCAAAGATAGACAAAAAACTGCTATAGACACAATGATATATCTGGGCCATTATGTCCGTTCACCACAATTGTGTTGCGGCCACATTTTGTCCTACACTTTTTAAAACTGTGCAACTACACAGTTACCTAGTTTGTACCACATTTATAATTGATATGCAACACAATTCTGTTGCAACAGCATGAAGCAAAGTGCACCAAGAAAAAAATAGGTGCTGCTGCTTGCACATCCTGAAATTTGACCGGATGAACCACAAGTATGCAACACTATTATATAATGAGGCGCAACTTGCACAAAGCAAGTGCAAAGAAAACTTATGTGCAGTGCACCAGTTTTAATATATCTGAACCAGCGTTGCGGATTCTTTGAGGTGCAAAAGTTTAAAGCCAAGCTAGACACTAGGAAATGGCAGCCATTATCATTACCCTCGGTCCAATTGGCAAAACAGGTATTGCCTCCATAGAGATATTTGGTAGACACCCTAAGACCTCTGGACCACAAGCAAGTTTGATACGCCCAACTTGCATCAAACTCACGGCATGTGCCAGCTGCAACGTCCAGCCATAACACTGAGCAACTAGAACGGATTAGGCACAATTTAAAGCCTAACGGCACGACATGAGTGGAATGTCTAAATATTTTGGTGTAGGTTCAGCTTCTGAAAGTAGTTGTGCATTACATTATAATCTCAACTTTTCAATTGTTACTTAATATGGTCGTACACTCCGGTACAATGATCAGGGTTGGAGAGGTAAGGAAGAATTTCTGGTATTCTGTGTATATATAGGATAAATTGTAAGACGTCACTTGCCACGAGTGTTCACTGGTAGTGTTTAAGGATCACAGCCATACAACTCAAAACAGATGGAGCACTGCAGTAAAAGGAAATGTTTAAATCTGCTACAATTTAGATATGGTCCTTTCATAACATAAAAATAGTGTTTGCTGAAAAGACAAGTTATAAAAAATAAGAAGCGATTTCATATTCATTTCCAAACCATAAGTGTCATGTGTTTATAAGCCAACCAAGAGTTTATCTAGCTGCTGCTTGAATAGATATCTTGCAAGAGTCATATTGATGCAGAGCAGCATCTGTATTGTTCTAAGGCTTTACATAGTACATCATACATCTCTCCCTGTTGGATGTACTGTATGTGAAATCATAGACAGCAGTACTACACATATACAAGGCTCCAATCAAATAAACTAAAATAAAATATGTAATAAGCAATTGGTCCCATACTATAAGGCTATTAATCAATGTGCAAAATTTTGGTTCTTTTTTCATACATTTTTCACATCTCGCAAAGCAATTTCTTTATTGTAGAAGAAGTAAAATGATTCTTTTGAGAGCAGGTTGATGCACACAAAATATTTAAAGGGCTTGTCCGTAGGTTGAAAAACAAGGTTGCTTTCTTCAAAAAACAGAACCACACTTGTCCGTGCTTTGAGCTGGTATTGCAACTAATCTGCAATGTCCTCCAAACGGGGCCTGGCCTTATGGTGTGGGTGCAGCTGGAGTCCCCTGGTACCTGAGTGGCTGGCCAAGGGTAATGCTGTTTTTGGAAAAAATGTCATTAGACTGTGTCTCCTTCTTCAAACAGCTTAGTAAAGTTTCGGGAGCAGGAGGCGCGGTGTGATGACATTTCTGCAACCCATACTGCACTACAAGAAGAAGAGGAGGCAGGACAGGTGGGAGAAAGGTAAGTAGTACTTTTTATTATTTTTTATATGCTGTAAAAGGGAAGCACAAAAACCATGTAGTTACTTATACAAATAACTTACACATATGCGTTTGGTGATGCGTTTTGCCTTGTGTGTTTGCACTTGGTTTCAAAACACAATGCATACATATTAATGATAATAATAACTAGAGGTTCCTGTACACAAGCACTGTTATCCAGGTATTTTTAGGGGAACAGTGTGCTGGACAGAGCTGAAGACATCTGGTGGCGAAATCAGCAGTGATAAGTCATGGCTGGGACATATGATAATTAAGTCCTCTTAATGGAGCACATCATCAACTGTAAGGTATTAGATACCACTAATGTCTGTGTCACTGACGGATACTAGAATGTGAGACAGTGTCAGCATGTGTATTGTCAGCCATTAGTAACGTGGTCAGCATTTTATGAACAGGGTGTGGGCACTTATTAAAGATTTGTTTCTGATTTGTGAATTCAGTGGGACGAATATAGCTCAGGGGGAATATAGGATCAGGGGTAGGGTTTATGTAAAGGGGGGGGGGCTGGTATATTTGTTTATCTGTCTATTTATCCATCTATCTCTTACATGTTCATCTTCATACCTACCTATCTATGCACCAGATTAAAGTAGACTGTGCACCAGTTTTGATGAATCTATCGCACTCTCCACACTCCACAGGCAGACTGCACATAGCACAGGTTGCACGAGTTTTGATAAATGTAGCAAGCAGAAAAAGGTAACATAGGCAGTCTCCAAAGAGTAAGTTCAGAAAGGATTGCAATGTAAACCTTAACTCCCTCTGTGGGAATTCCTAAACTTCATTCTGGAGGTTCACAACTGTGCACGTATTTGTGGGAGATCTACCCAACTAGAAATGTCTTCTATCCGATGAAACTGTGTCACTTCATCAAGCATTTCTAAGTTGGTGGAGATCCCATTTTGAAAGCAATTGTGGAGTCTTGTCCCACAGTTCCAACAACTTGTAGTGGTCAAGTCAGGAGGAGAAGTTTCCCTTTTGTAACCCTGAGTTATAGGGAAAACTTGTGATATAAAGTAAACTCACCTCTCTAGCTCCTGCTAAAGCACACAGAGACAAACCGAGAAATGGGTGGACTATATTAACCTAAAAAACTTAAGAACTTAAGCATCAGATATAAACAGAATATAATTGTTGCCCATGTTGTAGAATTCCAATTTCTTTCTCTGGTAGTCCATTAAAACTAGAAAACTACTGTCAAATTATCCACTTCTAACAGAACTGTTCTTTAATGGACACCTAGAAATCAAATTTCAATGCAAACAAAAATCATTTGACAATTCCAACATGGCTTCTACAAATATAATTGGGGTAGCTGGGAAGTGAAACCATGCTCATGAATATAACAAGGACAGTGGCTTCCATAGAACAATAACCACAAGGCCATCTGTGTTTCATTGAGAAGTTAACTTTAAAAAAAATATATTGCAAATATGGAAACCACAGGGTAAAATAATTATGATATAGAAATGAAGATTGTACCACTGACTTTGGAGCTATTCTCTGCCCCAAGGCAATGCTCTTTCTAGCTTTGGAAATAGTCTAAGGTACAAACATTACCTATTCTCTGTTAGTACCTTACATATTCATCCTGAGGATATTGAATAATGTGCTTCTTTTGAACAAATAAAGGTTAGAGATGGTGGGCAGACTGGACAAGCACTCCAAATTGATTGTATCAACTGCATAGTATTACATGATAGCACCCTGAACCGCATGAACTTGGTGGCAATGACTGGACCAACACATTTTGTTGTACAGATTACAGTAACTAAAAGAAGGTCTAAAAGTAGAACTCAATAGTCTTACATTGCACCAGAATTTATCATCACAAAAAACTGATATATTCTCTTGACTTCTATTGGACATTTGGTCCATGAATGCTCTACTTTACTTTTAAACATACTTAGTATGATAACAGCCATGGGCATTGTTACATCAAAAGGTGTTGCATTTATTATGGGGATGGGGGCTTGTCAAATGTAAAGCTAGCCCTTAAAACCCATCTTTTCAGGCAGGCCTATCACATTCTCTAATTACATGTAGCTTTCACTTTCTTTTCTCTTAACCTCCACTGATTTCTCCTCCTATGTTCTCCCTTCCCTTAATTGATACCATTGAACAGGTTTCAGTGCATGATGATAGCTATATGTGACTGGTCCATTCAGCAATATTTATCTTTTGATTTGTTTAATTATTTAATCCTTTAAAGTAGTGGTCCCCATCCACCAGGCCTCGGCACCCCGGCAGCTACATGCCTATGCAATTTGCCCACGTGCACTATGACGTGGCCAATTACGTCATAGTGTGTGCACTGGCAGTGCACATAGACGTGCCTCTAGCTGTCTACCGGGAAAGCACAGGTCAGAGAGGAGCGTCGGAGGTGACTATACAGTTTTTTATTTTTAAGGGGGCTGGGCAGGGGACATTACTATGGGGGGTATGATGGGTACATTATTATTATTATTGTTCTACTTGCTCTCCTGGTTTTCATTTTGAATCTTATTTCTGTAATACAGTAGGCCATCCTGACTTGTTGATTGACATTTCATCTGCTGTTTACATCAATTGATTAGTAGTAGTTTAAGGCATTTCAACAAAGCTGTTTTTCCTTTGATCAAAATAAACAATATTCCAAAACTCAGAAGAATTTGCATATTAACTGGGTTTATTTTAAAGAAGCCAATGCCTTAGAAGGTAAATAATTAAATGCAGAACAAGATACAGAAAACAAAAAAACAAGTTATAGTGGCCAAACTATATAACTGAAATTCATGAATTTTGTCTGATCATTTTTGCTATTTGATTTATATTAAACTGTTGAAACTTCTTGCCTTTCACGGCAGGCTTGTAGCCCCATACATTACAGGCTGCTTGGTCCATGTCATAGTAAAATTTATCAGACAAGCTCTCTAAAGCCCCTTCTACACTGGCGTTTTTCACGCGCGAGTTCTGCGCGTGCATTTGACGCGCAGAACTCGCATTGCACTCTGTCCCATTGTATTCAATGGGTCTTTCTTCATTAGCGTTGGTTTTAACGCGCGTGCTTGCGTTCGTTTACACGCGCGTCAAAATCGCAGCATGCTCTATTTTTGCGGGTCACGCACGTTTTTCACGCCCCATTCAAGTCTATGGAGATGCATCAAGAACGCATTGCACTCGCAATCATTGCAAGTGCAATGCGAGTGCAATGCGTTTTAAACGTAAGGGTTGCTAGGTGACCAGAATAACATTATTTCCCCTGCTCGCGATCGAGCATTTAATTAAAAAAACACAATGAAGAACAGTGAAGAATAGAATAAAAACATTGTACACAGTGAACACAGTGAACACAGGATCATTTAAGATAAAAACACAGTGCAGAACACAGTGCAGAATAGATTACAGATGTTCGGCACATCTGCTTACTTGTCGGGAGATACGCGCGGGAGATACATCTGCAATGTGTTCTTCACACACATATATATTGTTCTTCACATGCTATTTTGTTCGCGCCGTTCCGCGCGTATCTCCCGACAAGTAAGCAGATGTGCCGAACATCTGTAATCTATTCTGCACTGTGTTCTGCACTGTGTTTTTATCTTAAATGATCCTGTGTTCACTGTGTTCACTGTGTACAATGATTTTATTCTATTCTTCACTGTTCTTCACATCTGCTAAATTGTCGGGAGATAATATACGCGCGGAACAGTGAAGAATAGATCGCAGATGTTTGCAATTTATCAGAAGACATTGGGGAAGATTTATCAAGCAGTCTGAAAGTCAGAATATTTCCAATTGCCCATGGCAACCAATCACAGCTTCCCTTTAAAATATTCATGAACACTGGTGAAATGAAAGCTGAGCTGTGATTGGTTGCCATGGGCAACTGGAAATATTCTGACTTTCAGACTGCTTGATAAATATGCCCCATTATTTTTCAATTAAATAACACATTTTAATCCCAAACCATGGTCCCTTTAAAAAATGCTCGAGTCTCCCATTGAATCGCGCGTGAAAAATGCGTCGAAAACGCGAAAAAACGCTAACAACATGCGCGTGAAAGACGCAAAAACGCTAATTACTCCAAGTAAAAATGGAACAAAAATGCAGCCAAAAACGTCAGTTTTTCACGCATTGCACCCTGACGTGAAACGCAACGCTAGTGTGGAAGAGGCCTAACAGTCTATACCTTTTAGATGCTGTCTCTACTTTTCTGATGTGGATGTGGATTAAGCTGGAATTCTTTATGAATTATGAGAACACGAGAAATAATTTTAGGGAAAAAGTACTTACCGTATATACTTGAGTATGAGCTGACCCGAGTATAAGCCGACCCGAGTATAAGCCTTGCACCTAATTTCACCACGAAAAACTGGGAAACCATATTGACTCGAGTATAAGCCTAGGGTGGGAAATGTAGCCATTAATCTCTAATAAAAAATTCAGTAGTCTCCCCTCAACAATAAAATTCCCAGTAATCCCCCTTCATTAATGAAATGTCGTCAGCAAACCCTCCAATTAATAAAATGTCCGGTAAAGTGCCTCCATTAATAAAATACCCAGCAGATTGCCCCCATTAATGTACTGTCCAGCAGAGTGGCCCCATTAATAAAATGTCCAGCAGAGTCCCCCTATTAATGTACTGTCCAGCCAAAGGGCCCCATTAATAAAACGTCCAGCAGAGTTCCACCATTAATAAAATGTCCAGCAGAGTGGCCCTATTAATGTACTGCCAAGCAGAGTGGCCTCATTAATAAAATTGCATTTGTACCCAGGAGTTTCAAGTTTACCTTTAAAAGAGAGTATTTTTGCATTTACATTTCTGATTATTAATACATATGCAATAAGATCACTTAAGGTGAAAAAAATGCTTTATAAATTGGTCCTTGGATTTTGTAAAGAAGCTATATGCAGTCATATAACATACAGTGCTGCTCACCAGTATTGGTACCCCTCCTTTACTTCAAAGACTGTACAATAACATGGAAATGTACCAAAAATTTAGCATTTTTTTGTAATTGGTGGTTGAAAGTAATAGAACAATAAAACATTGTTTTTCAACTTACATCCTGTAGTTTTAAAGAAGAATCAGGATAAATATCAATTGCAGCAATAAACGCCCCTAATTAATATTTGGTTGCACATTGATGACGGCCTATAAAAATTTCTTGAAGCCATCTATAAGCTTCTGGCACTTCTAAGCTTGTATTTTCTCCCATTCTTCCTTTGCAGTGTGTTCAAGCTCTTGAATGTTTGCAGG
The DNA here is from genome assembly GCF_040894005.1 of Engystomops pustulosus. Taxonomy (NCBI): domain Eukaryota; kingdom Metazoa; phylum Chordata; class Amphibia; order Anura; family Leptodactylidae; genus Engystomops; species Engystomops pustulosus. The sequence continues at coordinate 84,662,929 of NC_092414.1, read as the reverse complement.
GTTCTTATACCCTATGGGAGATTTCAGCTCACACCAAAGATTTTCAAAGGTATTAAGGTCAAAACTGGTTGTGGGCCATTTTAAAACAATCCATTTTTACTTTCTCATCCATTCCTGTGTACTTTAGGATATGTGTTTTTGGTCATTATCTTGTTGTGGGACCCATGATCTTCAACTCAAACCCAAATTTTGCTCTATATTTGCTATATTTTTCATGATTCCAGTTATATGATCAGGCCCTCCAGTGCCAGACGCATCAAAGCAGCCAACAGCATTATGGATCCTCCACCATGAAATAGCTGTTGGTAGGTGGGGTGTCCTTTACCTTATAATCTTCACAGTAAACCCTGCAAACAAACTTGCTTTGCATTGCCAAAAAGCTCTATTTTTATCTGTCCACAGAACATTTTTCAAGATTGTGGTTTGTCTAGGTTCTCTTTGGCAAAGATCAGTCAATCCTTTTTATATCTTTCCTTCCTCAGACAGTTCCAGGTTGTTCCTCTGGTCTTTGAATGTTTGTCGTGGTGTTTTTTCCATCATTTGCACAAACTTTTGAAGACAAATCTTCACAATTCTCCTCTTCCCCCAACGTTCAGGAAGGTTTTTGACAGTTCCATGTAGGGCATGTTGAAATAGTGTACAATATCAAGGTCTTTGGAGATGGTCGTATTCCCTTTGGAAGTCTTCTGTCTTGTGTACTCAGGCAGCTCCTTTGTCCATTATGACAAAGGAACAGGACCAACCATGTGGCATTTTAAAACAAAGCAGTCATCATTTTTTGGCTAATTCAAGTCATGGGCATGATAACTTAATCACAGGTGATTCTCATTAGTGAAGTACAACCATACCATACTAATTTAATGTAAAAGGATGCCAATACCGGTGCCCTAGCAAGCTTTAGGTGTTTCAATTTTTTTTTCCTTAAAAAGTATTGTTCTTTTGTGTTATTTGCTCTTTTGCATTTAACATGAGTTCCATGAGTTCCATTTATACATGATTTGTATTTATCATGGCTTCTCTATACAAAGATATCCACAATATGTACTTAAAATTCATGGGTGCCAATAGCAATAAGCAGGACTGAAAGAACCACATGACTTACTAAACATTTCAGGGACTATTTCTGTCACAGGAAATGGCTCCGGAAATGCCCTTAAATCACCAGTCTAGACTAAAGAGTCATAACAGAACATCCTATAGTCTCTTGTTTATATGAATATAAATATTTTACAGTACAGAATGTTACAGACAAGTGACTTGTGAAGAGTGTGTTACATTCTGCAGCAGCGGTCAGAAGAAATGGGTACTTAAGTATGAAATCTATTCTTGAATGTGGAACATAATGCTACACATACCTTAGTACCCTGTTTTCTGAACCTGTCATTCATGGTTAATGTGTCAATGTTGTCGTCTTGGATGACCATAAAATAAAGACAAATGAATGATTGATCTTTGCTGTAATTTCTAGCCTGGTCCACACTTCCTTTTATGGGATGCAGATCTGTCATCCAGCAGAAATGACTTTATTATGATACCTAAAAATGTTTATTTGAATTGCTTTGTGTACATTTTAAGACACTTCTCATTCCAGTTGATGAATTTCCCCCAATTTGTTTGATTAAGTTTGCTCAGTAAATTTTGGCAGATGTTCAAAACAATTTTTCACAAATGTACATGTGCAGACAGTACAAATGACCATGTTTGACACTAAATAAATTATAATACCATAGGAATCCCAATGGGGAACTTTCATAAAAACTTACACATAGAGTTTTGTAGTATAATAAGTTGAATAGGAATAATGTGGATAATACTTAGAAAGCCATTTTGCATATTTTCTTTTACCATATTGAATCATTTTCATTGCAATGCATTTAGTATGGGCTATAAATACTATCCCTCAAAGAGATTTTATTAAAGAAGAAGCTTGGTTTGCCTTCTGTATATTCTTCTTCTCACCCTCACTGTAGGCCGTTCTTTCCCTTATAGAGAGAAATCCATCAGAGATGCAGCAGTTTATATCCTTATTTCTGTTGCCCTGAGTGGTTAGAAACATGCATTCAGGCTGAATTCTGATCAGACTGGTCAAGAATTTGCTTAAAAGTGTATTTCTTACCACTTGCAGGTAAGAGGTGTATACTGTACTGTTGTCAGGCTGCTTCTCTGAAGGATTCTTCTGCAGAAGGGAAAACCAGCGTAAAGAAGAAGCCTTCACAGAAAAGAAACCCAGCAACATTTTTACCCATACCCAGTGTCCTTTTGCACTACAATGACATCTGCTCTAGATTTACACACAAATGTATTCTTCTTTCTAGATGAGATATAAACATGTTTAAAAATCTACTTCTTATGCTGTTATATTTTTGTTGTTTCTCATACTTACATTACATTACAATCTAAGGCAATATTGGGGGAGTTATCAGATCTCCGATAGAGATGTGTGTGCTTTTGCGCCAAAAGAGTCCCATTTCCATTTTTTGGTTTGATTCTGCAATGTAATATTATATTTGTATATGTCCCCTATGATGTGAAGCACTGTGGAATTTGATGATACTATATAAATAAAGATTATTATTATTATTATTCTCAACTGATATGATTTTGTAAACACACATTTTGCAAGAAATTGGTTGTTTCTCAGCACTACCTTTATTAAAGAAAATCTACAATTCAAATCCAGCATGATAAGCCAAAGACACTTGGAGACAGTCATACACCATGACTGTGGTAATCTTATGTTTGTCATCCATGGCCTCCTTCTTTCTAAAACCAAGTTTTATAATTATTCTAATGAGCCTGAAGGGCTCCTGGGGGTATTACCAGAGCCCCTTGGTGCTTCAGCTTCACAGGCTGTTAGTCCCAACATCCCACTCTGAAGGTGAGGGAAGTGCTGGAGAGGGAAGTGCTGATGCACAGTGTAACGGCATGTGCATCTGCAGAATGGTCTTTTTTTTTGCTTGTTTTTGTCTTTTTAATAATAATTATAAATGAGTAATTTCATACTGATAAATGTAGATGATAACATAATGATGGGGAAAACTTTTTTAAATATTTTAACACAGAGTCACAGCATAACAAAATGTGAAATTGAATACATTGTATATCATTACACAGCTTTACAAACTATTATTATGTTTTCTGCTTTAATTGAACAGTTCTTGCTGTTTGACCATGGAAAAGATAAACTGCTCCAGATAAACTGCATATCTCTAATATTAATAGTGCATGGTCTGCATGGCTGTCATAACTACTGACATGACTAGCATTTCTATTTCATGTAAAGTTTTATCTTGACATGAAAGACAACGTCTACATGGCTAGTTTATCCTGCTAATACCAACAGGAAATCCCTTTGGTTTTAGAAAAGGATAAAACATTTGGGCTTACAGCTGCTGACAGGAACTGGCTGTCTGTACTGAACATTTTCACTGAAGTTTTTCCAGAGCTTTATCATAAAAGCCTCCAGCTTAGAATGTGCTTCCACCACCTGTATAATAATATGCTTAAACTTCAGCTAGTCAGTAAATATAGGTTGTTACAACACTGAAGGCAAAGTATTCATTATCATGTGGTAGGTCTGTTCATGGAAAATAAGTCCGTACTGTACTTAAAGTGGAATAGTTACAATGAAAATGTGGATATGTTCTGGTTAGTCTGTCTGATTTGTATTTATTGTTGAGTTTTAAAGCAGATCTGTTATTTGTACATTTACACATAGCAGCCTGTAAGTCATCATGGGGATGGGCAAGTAGGCAGTGAACGGAGAGTACCCTATTTGGAAACAGGAGACTTTTAATAAATGTTATTAATATAATTCAGGTGGTAGAAGGGGCAAATTAACACTGGCATCCTCTAAAACTAGTACGTCAGCAAATTATATTTTATATTTTTTTTTTAGGTTTATATACACAATATAATTTTCTCCACAAAATAGTTATATCTTTAATGGTAGTTTAGAATATTAACCCCTTACCGACATGTGACGTAATACTACATCTAGAGATGAGCGAACACAGTCGTCCGAGCTTCATGCTCGTTCGAGCATAAGCGTACTCGCAACTGCTCGTTGCTCGGACGAATATTTCGCCAGCTCGAGAAAATGGCATCTCCCGCCGTTTTGATTTTTGGCGGACAGAAACAGAGCCAATCACAAGCCAGGAGACTCTGCACTACACCCAGCATCACGTGGTACCCTTACACGTCGATAGCAGTGGTTGGCTGGCCAGATCAGGTGACCCTGGAATATACTAGCCCCTGCCCGCGCTGCTCGGATCATTCTCTGTCTGGATGCCGTTAGGGAGAGAGCTGCTGCTGGTCAGGGAAAGCGTTAGGGTGTTCTATTAGAATAGTGTTGGGCAGGAGTGATTCTACAGGAACACAACAGCCCTTGTTAGGGATACAATAGTGTTATTTTATTATTTTTTTATTTGCTTGTGGCTGGGCTTGCTGGCACTAGTAGTGCAGCTACTACCATATTGTAACACATTTGCAGGGAGACTTGTGAACGTTATTTTTGGCTCTTAGTGACGCACATATCCATTTCAAACAGCTAAGTGGGACAATTTATTGGGGGTTTGATTGAATTAGGCACAGTCTGACGATTTTTTTTTTTTTGAAAGTGAAAGTCACAGCACAAAATCCTTTTGTGTGCTGTCAGTGGTGCAAATGCAATTTCATCTAGCTTAGTCTGCCTGCTACTGTTTAGCAAGCTAGTCTCCAGAAATCCCAATCCACATTCTCTCTGCCGGTGAAGAGTACTGTACGTCACGTGTGGCATAATCTAATACGGTTTTTGTTCACATTAGTACCGGGACATACAGCAATCCACATTTCAGTTTGCTTTCTGATTTCTTCTGCCTGTTTCGTTCATAAAGAAATAAAAAACAAAACAAAAAAAAAGTTATAAAAAAGAAAAAAAAAATTCTCTTTTAATTTTTTTTTGGGGGTGGGAAATCTCTGTTATAGCAATCAAATTTTGTCTACTGTAGTTGAACAGTTGTGCCTGCTACTGTTTAGCAAGCTAGTCTCCAGAAATCCCAATCCACATTCTCTCTGCTGGTGAAGCGTACTGTCCGTCACGTGTGGCGTAATCAAATATGGTCTTTTGTTCACATCAATACCAGGACTTTAAAAAAAATTTCTGTGTTGGTTAGAAACTAGCCATAGCAATCATCTTCTGAGGTTGCTGTCTGATTTTTTCTGTACGTTTTGTTCTTCTATAAATCCAAAAACAAGCATAGAAAAAAAATAATTTACGGTTTATATTTCTCTTTTGTCTATTAAATAGACTTTTATTTGGAAAATGTTGAACCCAAGGGCTAAGGGTAGAGGACGAGGGCGTGGGCATCCAATTACTGCAGGGGTCAAAGGCCGTGGTCCTGTGCGGAGCGAGACACTACCTGCTGATGAGTGAGCAGGGGAACGCTGCAGAGCTACATTCCCTAGCTTCATGTCTGAACTTACTGGGACTCGTGGTAGAGCACTGTTAAGGCCAGAACAGGTGATATCGTGCATTGCAGACAATGCTTCAAGTCATTTGTCCACCAGTCAGTCTTCCACGCAGTAGTACTATGTTACACAAGTGAGCAGTCCTCCATCTCCTTCCCCCCAGTCTGCCCCCTCCCAGGAAAATGTGGAATTTGATCCGGCATACTCTGAGGAACTGTTTTCTGGACCCTTCCCAGAGTCACAAACCACTTCTCAGGTTGCTGCTGAGCTCTTTCTCGATGCCCAGGTTTTCCAACGGTCGCAGTCTGTGGGTGATGATGACATTGTTGACGTAGTGGAAGAAGTCTGTAAAGAGGTGTCGGATGGTGAGGAGACACGGTTGTCAGACAGTGGTGAAGTTGTTGTCAGGGCAGGAAGTCTGAGGGGGGAGCAGACTGAGGGATCAGAGGATGATGAGGTGACAGACCCAAGCTGGGTTGATAGGCCGGGTGAAGACAGTGCTCCTGAGACGGAGGCGAGTCCTATACCAGAACAGGTTGGAAGAGGCAGTGGTGGGGCCAGATGGAGAGGCAGGGCCAGAGCTAGTGCATCAGCGCCAAATGTTTCACGTAGTGAAGCTCCCGTGGCGAGGGCTAGATTTTCTGAAGTCTGGAGTTTCTTTAAAGAAACAGCGGATGACCAACGGACTGTGGTGTGCAACCTGTGCCACACCAGGATCAGCAGGGGTTCCACCACTACTAGCTTAACCGCCACCAGTATGCGCAGGCATATGAGTGCTAAACACCCCACTCAATGGAACCAAGGCCGTTCACCTCAGGCCGGACCCACCACTGCTCCTTCCCCTTTGTTATTTGCTGCCTTTGCTAGTCAGCCCCCTACCCAGGACCCCGGCACAAACACCTCCCGCTCGAAAACCACATCTTCGCCTCCACGATCCTCCACAGCGTCCACCAATGTCCCCATGCACAGCGTTGAGCTGTCTATACCACAGACGCTTGAGCGCAAGAGGAAATACAGTTCCACCCACACGCCCAAGGCCTCAACGTCCACATCTCCAAATTACTGAGCCTGGAGATGCTGCCCTATAGGATGGTAGAGAGCGAGGCCTTTTGCAACCTCATGGCGCCGGCCGCCCCTCGGTATTCGGTCCCCAGCCGCCACTACTTTTCCTGATGTGCCATCCCAGCCCTGCACCAGCACGTGTCAGACAACATCATCCGTGCCCTGACCAACGCCGTTTCTGACAAGGTCCACCTAACCATGGACACGTGGACGAGTGCTGCCGGGCAGGGCCACTATATGTTGCTGACGGCACATTGGGTTAACTTGGTGGAGTCTGGGATCGAGTCTGACCCTGGGGCCGCTAATATACTGCCTACGCCGAGGATTGCGCGCCTACCTCGGTCACGGTTTCTCAGGCCTACTATGTCTCCTCCTCCCACCCCTCCTCCACCTCCTCCTCCGAATTACCATCCGTGGGCATGGCGCAATCAGTCGGTAGCTCTAGGCGCAGCAGCAGTGCCGTCGCTAAGCGACAGCAGGCGGTGCTCAAACTGCTGAGCCTAGGCTATAAAAGGCACACCGTCCAAGAGCTATTACAGGGCATCATGGCGCAGACCGATCTGTGGCTGGCACCGCTGAACCTGATGAAGTATTCAAACGACCCCGCCTGCTTTGAAAATGAGAACACTTTGGGCCCCCAGGTCCATTTTGGGTGGGGAGGAGCCGAGAGGCAGGGGCTTGCACAGGCGAAGCTTGCCTGGCATCAGGCCGCCATTGTCATCCCAAGATCCATCTAACATTGTTTTAACTGCAGCAACTTTAATCTACTACTATAACCTTTTACCTCTAAAATCTATCTTTTCACTCTTCTTTTCTCACCTCCTTACGTTCACCTCGGGTGCCATAACCGTTCCCACTGCCTCTACACATCGTCTACATAGCAGCCTCCACACGTCGTCTCGATAGCTGCCATCACACATCATCTGGATAGCTTCCTCCACATGTCGTCCCCTTAGCAACGAGCTGTGTCAGGCTATATTTTCTGGTGTTTTACCGGCTGTGATTTTCTGGTGTTTTATATGGGTCACTCATTTTGACAATGGATGCACGTCCCCCTCACATGCCTCCACACGTCATCTCCATAGCAGCCTCCACACGTCGTCTTGATAGCTGCCTCCGCACGTCGTTTCCATAGCATCCTCCAGACGCCATCTCCATAGCAGCCTCCACGCGCCGTCTCCATAGCTGCATCCACATGTCGTCTTCATAGCTGCCTCCACACGTTGACTCCATAACTGCCACCACACATTGTCTCCATAGCAGCCTCCACTTGTTGTCTCCATAGCTGCCTGCATAGCTATGTTTCACTCTGTCACCAATATACCGTCAACATTTTGTTTACATAGGAAATCATTTCAGCGCTTCTTGCTCACCTTCTTTGGTTCCTCTCTGCCGCCATAACCAGGCCAAATACAAATACGTACAGTGCTACACGTTATCCTCGCCAAAAGGAATTTTTTAAATTGGTTTTAAGCCTGAGTCCATTTGGGGAATGCCGCCATGCCACTCTCTAGCCTGCAGCTGCTGCCGCTGCCTCTGCATGCCGTCTTCTATAGTGTCAGGGTCAATTATTGGGTGTTTTAAGGGAGGGGAAATCCAGATACAAGAGGAAGATAGAGGAGCAGATGCAACAGAAAAACATCAGTGGGGTGTGGAAAAGCCTCAAATCAATATCTGATCACAGACAGCCTGTCTCTCAGGTTACAGCAGATAAGGAGTGGGTTAATGAACATAATCTATTCTTCAATAGGTTTGATCACACACCTGCCCCTCCCACCTCACAGGCTTCCCTCCTGAGACAACATGAGTCCATGTCATCAGGAAACCATTCTATTGTCTCCTCCACACTCAATGTCTCTCCCACTAGATCCCCTGATGTTAGCCCTCATCCACAGATCAGTCAAACCAGCTGTCAGTCATCAGGCTACAATTTGATCCTTACAAGTGCCCAGGTGAGAAAAGAGCTGAAAAGACTCAAAGTGGGCAAGGCTACAGGACCAGATGGTATCAGTGCAAGATTAATCAAGACCTGTGGTGATCAGCTTTGTGGTATCATTGCACATATGTTCAACATGAGCCTGGAGTTGGGAAGGGTACCACAACTGTGGAAAACATCTTGTGTGGTACCAGTTCCAAAAACACTTCACCCATCGGACCTCAACAGCTACAGACCGGTGGCATTAACATCCCATTTGATGAAGGTCTTCGAGAGGTTGGTTCTCACACATCTCCGCCCTCTAGTGAGCTCATCTATGGACGCCCTACAGTTTGCTTATCGGCCAGGCACCTACTACATCGAACTCTTTCTCACTTGGAGAAACCTGGGAACACTGTGAGAATAATGTTCTTTGATTTCTCCAGTGCTTTCAATACCATACAGCCAGGGCTACTAAGGGACAAACTGGATCTGGCTGGAGTGGACCACCATCTCTCTAGTTGGATCCTAGACTACCTCACAAACCGACCTCAATATGTAAGAGCCCAGGATTGTGTGTCGGATACTGTGATGAGTAGTACAGGTGCACCTCAAGGTACAGTTCTGGCTCCTTTCCTCTTCACATTGTACACAGCAGACTTCAGGTACAATTCATGTAGCTGCTACCTCCAGAAGTTCTCTGATGACTCTGCAATAGTAGGCCTCATTACAGGTGAGAACGACAGGGAGTACAAAGAACTGATCCGGAAATTTGTGGACTGGTGCCAGCGAAACCACCTTAGGATTAATGCTGGGAAGACCAAGAAGATGGTGGTGGTCTTCACTAAGATTGTGCGCCCGATATCCTGCATCTGTCACTTCCCCGCTCATGTCCGACAGATTTAACAATCTTTTTAGTGGTGCATGTAAGTGCAAGGGCTTGCGACGCAATTTGCAAGTTAAATACTGCGCTCAGTCTGAATCAATTGGATAATCTGATGGCGCGCCCCCTCCCCCAATTTGTGTCACATTGAAGCCAGCACCAATAAAGTTTCTTGTGGCCTTTTTTCCATCTTTTGACGTTATTTCCCCTTGCAGTCTAGTAATATTATTCGGCTGGATTCTCTCCTATGGTTAACACTCGAGTACATGATTCATAGAGATGTCTACACTCACCAGTGGGAAATGTCTAATTGTGAGTCATGGTCCAGACACAATTAATACAGACACAGCAATGTCTCCAGCCTTGTCCTCAAGATTCTTGCACAACACAGATTTTGAGACATTAATACACAATTCATTTAGCTTTCAGTGATGTTTGTGGCATACAGCAACATTGATTCTCAAACAGGTTTTCAATAAAAAGCCTTTATATTAAATAGTACTAAAGCAAGAAACCTATTAGGACAGATGTGGACATTGTGAAGCCCACAAGACTCCTCCATCCCTTTAACTATCACTGACCGGCCTGTGTGAGGTTGTTGAAAAATTTGAGCTCTCCTGCCTGGATGCCCACTCTTGCACCTAAACTCGACCTGCTGAGTCCTTGCTAGATGCCTGCGATACCTGTTGGCTGTCCAATGCCTTTGGATGGCTTAGTGGAGCTTAGGCGCTTATGTTCTGGATTGATACCTCACTGTGCCTCATTTTTTATTAAGTAAAGGGATGCTAGTGTTTTAAAAATTTGCTATTTTATGTCAGGATGTGATGCTATAATCTAATATATAAAGCTGAGTGTATGTATGTGTATGAATGTCCGCTAAAGGAATCTGCACCGTTGTGTTTACAGTCACCAAATTTTGCACAGCCGCTCTCTGTGACTCAGCTCTGAGCTTTGATAGGTTACTATAGGCAATGAATATAATACAGCTTTGCGTTAAAAACAGCTGAGAAGAGGAGGTTTGCATAAGTACATTGTTGTCAACATGGCATTTACAAAACGCAAGCGATAACGCAATGTTAACACATACATTAACAAAGTGTTAACATATATGTTGGCAAAATAATAAAATACATGTCAACACGCAATATTGACAGCAATGTAATTAGGCAAATCTCCCCATCTGTCTCTCACTCACACTCAGCCCAGCTTGAAGCTATTACAAGGCTGTGAGCAACCCTTTCTGTGGAGTCAGCTTATCATCCTGCTGAAACTGCTCCTGATGTTAAGGCCATTGCCTTCAGTTTGAAGTTGAATAGAGAACTGTAAGTTGATTTGCACAATGTGCCTCCATGTGATAAGGCTGCTTCACCATCATGGGCTCCCCATCCTCCATCACCCAGGGATCCCCATATACACCTCAGGGGTTGCCCGAGGGATAACCTATTCCTTCAGCCTCAACCTCCATTTTTCTGCGCACACCACCTGCTAGAAACCTGCCAGGCTGTAGGCCCGTCCTCCAGTCCCAATACCAAGCACCGTGACCGAAGAGTGCCCAAGGCAGCATAAGCCAGCCACTCCAGAATTCTGGGCCCAGATGTCTACAACCACCAAAGAAAGGTCAGCCCACATTGGGGGATGGTCAGGGGCGCACCTGCCATGAGGCGAGTTGAGATTCTCGCCTCAGGCGGCGCGCCTCCTGCTAGGCAAGGGAGCGGCGTCGAGCTCCCTCCCACTGGCATGTGTTCCGTACATCTCCTCGCCCCTCACATCCACCCGCCCGCTGCCTGCACATGTTTTTTCGCACCGGCCGACACTTGCCCCGCCGCCCGCCCCTCAAATCCACCCGCGGCTGGCACATGTACCTGCGCGCCCCACACATTCCGCCAGCACATGTTTTTGCATGGCAGCCGACACTTCCCCCTGCGGCACGCCCATCACATCCATCTGTGCGGCCAGCGCATCTCCCCGCCCATGCCGCCGCCCATCACATTTACCCACCCGTGGCCGGCACATGTGTTTGCGCGCCTGCCAACACTTGCCCCGCAGCCTCCATCCACCCCCGCGGCCAGCACATGTTCCTGCGCGCCGGCCGACACTTCCCACCGCGGCCCGCCTATCACATAGACCCGCCCGGCACAGGTACCCGCCCCAGCCCAATTTTTGCGCCGGTAGCACCCGCCCCCCTCCCCCCCCCGCTTCGATTCCGCCTCCCCCCCCCCCGCTCCAATTCCGCCCCCCCCCTTCCCCCGGGCTCCGATTTGCCCCCCCCCCCCTCTGATTCCCACGTCCCCCCACCCCCACCGGAGGACAAGGCAGACGAGAAAACAAGAAAAGAGTTAAGGTAACTTCTATGTATGTATATATATGTGTGTGTATGAATGTATGTATAGATGTGACTGTGTGTGTTTGTATGTGTGTAATATATATATATATATATATATATATATATATATATATATATATATATATATATATATGTGTATATTTGCTGTATCTACTGTTTATATATGTGTATGTATGTGTGTACCTTCAGCGTGCCACCATGTAAAATATACTATATGGCAGCATGCTGTATATATTATATGGTATATGTCTGCACGCTGTATGTATTATATGGTATATGGGGGCATGCTGTATGTATTATATGGTATATAGGGGCATGCTGTATGTATTATATGGTATATGTCGGCACGCTGTATATATTATATGGTATATGGTGGCATGCTGTATATATTATATGGTATATGGCGGCACGCTGTATGTATTATATGGTATATGGGGGCAAACTATGTATTATATGGTATATGGGGGCATGCTGTATGTATTATATGGTATATGTCGGCACGCTGTATATATTATATGGTATGTGGCGGCATGCTGTATATATTATATGGTATATGGTGGCATGCTGTATGTATTATATGGTATATGTCAGCACGCTGTATGTATTATATGGTATATAGGGGCACACTATGTATTATATGGTATATGGGGGCATGCTGTATGTATTATATGGTATATGGCGGCACAATGTATGTATTATATGGTATATGGGGGCATGCTGTATGTATTATATGGTATATAGGGGCACACTATGTATTATATGGTATATGGCGGCACGCTGTATGTATTGTATGGTATATGGGGGCACGCTGTATGTATTATATGGTATATGGCAGCACGCTGTATGTATTATATGGTATATGGCGGCACGCTGTATGTATTAAATGGTATATGGCAGCACGCTGTATGTATTATATGGTATATGGCAGCACGCTGTATGTATTATATGGTATATAGGGGCATGCTGTATGTATTATATGGTATATGGCGGCACACTGTATGTATTATATGGTATATGGGGCACGCTGTATGTATTGTATGGTACATGGTGGCACACTGTATGTATTATATGGTATATGTCAGCACGCTGTATGTATTATATGGTATATGGGGGCACACTGTATGTATTATATGGTATATGGGGGCATGCTGTATGCATTATATGGTATATAGGGGCATGCTGTATGTATTATATGGTATATGGGGGCATGCTGTATGCATTATATGGTATATAGGGGCATGCTGTATGTATTATATGGTATATGGGGGCATGCTGTATGTATTATATGGTATATAGGGGCACGCTGTATGTATTATATGGTATATGTCAGCACGCTGTATGTATTATATGGTATATGGTGGCACGCTATATGTATTATATGGTATATGGGGGCATGCTGTATGCATTATATGGTATATAGGGGCATGCTGTATGCATTATATGGTATATAGGGGCATGCTGTATGTATTATATGGTATATGGTGGCACGCTGTATGTATTATATGGTATATGGTGGCACGCTGTATTAATTTTATATTATATGGCGGATTGTTGTATGTATTTTGTTCTTTGTGGTAGCTCGCTGTGTCTATTATATAGTACATGGTGGCACACTATAGATTTTGCATTGCTTTATTTTCACATTAAACCAATATGATTGTCTAGTCCCGACACTCCCTGATATATTTCATATATGGAGGGGGGCGTTTTTCTATAGTTCGCCTCAGGCAGCAGAAAGGCTAGGTTCACCCCTGGGGATGGTGCATATGCATCTTCAAACCTGCCAATATACAAGATAGTACCTGGTGACAGTGGTTCTGCAGGGCTGTATTCTTTTCTTTTTCTGACTATTTCTGAAAGGCCATTCCTGTGAGATTTGTCTAGCAGCTGACTATTGCAATGGTCAGGAAACAGGATACACACATGGAGATGGAGTGATCTAGGAAATTAGAAGAGTTTAACGTAGACATTCTAAATGGTGAAATAATTCTGCTTAAGTCTGCGGCTCAAGGCCAGGAAAACTCTGTATTGAAAGAGCAGGTGTGAATTTTGGATCGTGGATCTGAGTCTGCTGAGTTCTGAACGCCATCTATTACGCAGACATGAACCTGAAAATAGCACATTGTAGTAATTTTGCCATGTTGTTCTCTACTGATAAATGATTCTATTTTTGTTTTTCTGGATTTACAAGAAACACTACTTTTTTCAACCTTTGCTACGATGTCACTGCCTGTGGTGCTTCTTATGGGAAAAGCATACTACCTTTTCCAAACCTCTCTATTCCTATTCCCTAAAACAATAGATTGTGAGATGACTATGAATCTACCATCAAAATCAGGCATGATAAACCAGAAACCGTGACTGTGGTAATTTTCTTATATAATAATACAATATAATATATATAATATAATCTTCTATAATTATGCTAAACCCCTCAGTGATGCAGTTTCACAGGCTTTTACAATGAGCGAACATGTCGCACCCAACCACCTACTCTGTGTAATCTAATAACAGCAGTAAGTGAAGGGGAAACCTGCTCTGCTCATTGTAACAGTCTGTGAAACCACTGCACTAACGATTTCAGGCTCATTAGCATAATTTTAATAGTTGATTTTAGAAGGAAGGAGGGCATGATAATTAATATAAGAAGATTACCTGGATCTATGAGTAAGTAAGTGTTCCTGGTTTATCATGATGGATTTTCATGCTAAAGTTGATGACAATAATTTATTGGCAAGCTCTGTGCAGCGCTGCGTAAGTTGTCTGCACTATATAAATAAAGGAATTATTATTTAATATGTAAAATGTATCCATAAATAGTTATTGTTACAGACAGGGAGGGGAGAAATTATCTACCATTAAAAAAAATGAATTTCTCCTAATCTTTAGTTATTTATAAACCATAAATGCCTTCCTCCACTCCAGACACATACCAATTTTTTGGTTTGTGAGTAAATGTAAGGATTTTTTTTTAATTATGCCACTTTAGAAATGTACATTTACAAGGGCCTATCAGGGTTGTCAATCTAAATAAGATATAGTGATATATGACTGTGGCTCAGATAGATGAATGTTGACCAGATTTTGACTGAATAGTCATCTATGATAATGTCTATGTCAGGCATGTTCCATTTCCCTTTTTGGAACACATATATGGTTGGTCAAGCCAAGTGTGAATATGTATGGGGGGGGGGCATACATATTAGCTAATATAGTATGCTCATCTTTGCTGTAATCTATCTATCTATCTATCTATCTATCTATCTATCTATCTATCCAGTCATGTGTTCTATAGCTAGTTATCTATGAGCTGTGTTGGCATGAAAAAACTAAATATTTCACATATCACATCAAACAGAAAACAACAAGATGTTCTTCATGACTAACAGTGTGAGGCTGTTTTGAGGATCCTCGGATTCCTGCTCCTTTCTCCCACGCATACACTCTACAACAGCAGTCTGTTCTGGAATTTGTTCTGTTCCTGAGGTCACAGAAGGAGCAATGTTTATTTATTTCCAGAGACTAGTGACTGGCGCTTGGCAGACTTTGACGACAAAGATTTCTGGATATCCCAGTAAGATAGTAATGTTGTGTTTTCTCTTCCTGAAACAAATGTGGTTTTGAGGAGTGCGGGTGTCATGAAAGAGGATCCTTGTCTAGTCCTACATCCTGTTTCCACATGTCACATTTTATGCCTTTTTTTAACTCTTCCTAAGAGGAGACTGTACTTTGCCTCTTATCCATATAATAATAGATTTATAGGTGCTGAAGAGAGGAGACCTTCACCACCTTCCCCCCTTGAAGTTCAGTAAAATAGCTTTTTGTTGTTTTAAAGGCGATCTTATATGGTATTACCCATGCTTCCCTAAAATGCCATAATACACAATCCCTATTTTATCCCATCTTTATAAAATCTATACATCTCCCTGTTACTCCCTCTTGGTCGACTAGTTACATCTACTGAGGCACGGTATACCACTCTTCTAGAAGGGGGGCCCTCAAGTCAATGAGGTTCTGGGATACAGAGGTACGAACCTCTACACAGAGACTTGGTGATTTTATCGGTTTCAATAGGATTCAAGTCTGGAGACCTGACCTCACTCCATTTGAGGTAACTCAGCTTCCAGCAGCCGCTCCTTGGCACAGATGTGCCAATTTTTTAAAAAAGAAAAAGTCAAGTTGGTTTAATCCTTTAATGTAAAGAAAGCGTTTACATCAATGCCAAAGATATTTCATGATATGGATAGCATTACAATAGTACTTTTCACAAAGTGACTCTGTCTTGCAATATAATTATTAAATTTCATTATTTGCTAACTTCCTTATAACTAAGAAATGAGTGGCACTGAAGTAAGAGGGTGGCACTCTGATGAAGACATGTTTGCGTTACTCTGGTTTTGAAATAGTTGGCTATATCAGTATAAGTCATGAGATACTCTAAATGGTGTAAGAGGGGAAAGCAGACAAGTGTAGTTTAGAGCACAAAATGTATATTTCTGTACAAAGGCTGGTGATTGTAGTGGTGTTTCTTCTTAAAGGGAGCATATCACCAGCATGTTGCTTTCTGGTTGTGAATAAGGATAAGAAATTTGTCATTGTTAAAACTAACCACAATTGTATAAAATGAATATGTAATACAGCAATGGCTGATTTTCAGTGGTTATAGTTTTGCATTTACTCAATGTATAATGAACACACAGTGAAGTGCTGTCCTTATGGTATTTTTCAGATTATAAAAATTTGGTATCTTAAACTCACCATATTTCACAATTTAGTATACCTTACAAATTAAAGGCTGGAGGGCGCCAGGAGGTAAGTTTATTCAGTCTCGTACACAGGAGTTTATAGAGTCTCATGCACAGGAGCATATTTTTGGGGACTAGGGCTAGCTGTTGTGTAAAGAGCTAGCATTGGTCCCTATGTATTTCTCTGGGCTCATGCCTGCGGCGCAAAACGCGACGCAGGTCCTATTGCTGCCCCAGTTTGTGGCACTCTCTGCTTCTGTCATGTTAGCGGACCTCACATGCAAAGACATGGGCCCCAAACAATGAAGCACTGGCCTATTGTTTGTGACCCCTGAAATGCAGGAGGCCTAAGTCTGTATCTGACCTGAATGTTATTACTATGCATAAGATTGTGCATGTTACCTAAAGTTACCTGGGGCTTGTTTTACAAAGTGACGTTTTGCTATATGAGGTACCGATTGTGCGAAATATCCACTTTTCCTCTCAGGGAATGTAAGCCTCTAACACTTTGTTGTGGATTATATTACCAGTGTACTTTTACATGTGGACACATGGCCTGCACTGTTTTTGCACACCCTGGAGCACTGTGTCAAGGGGATTCTTTTGAGGGCAGGGTCATAGTATGTATTGGCTATATTGCATGACTTGTAAGAATGGTGGGAAATAGGCAAATAAGTTTTCCAGGATGGGTCAAGGAAAACAACACCTTTTTTTAGTACCTTGTAAAGCAGCCACCTTACCATCAAGCATGACTTTTAGGAAATCTAGTGACATGATTAGGGCTTAAAGCCAAACCAGTATATCTATTCCAGAAGGAGCAGATTCCCAGCTGTAGACAGCACTGTTTCAATATGGTTGTGTCTCTTCAGTACAAAACCACACCTTTTTTTAGTACCTTGTAAAGCAGCCACCTTACCATCAAGCATGACTTTTAGGAAATCTAGTGACATGATTAGGGCTTAAAGCCAAACCAGTATATCTATTCCAGAAGGAGCAGATTCCCAGCTGTAGACAGCACTGTTTCAATATGGTTGTGTCTCTTCAGTACAGAGTAGGGAACTGGTTTAGCTGAGTGTGAGACTTTTGACTAGGATGAGGCAGTAAGACTTCTCCTTAGGAAGCGTTGCCAATTACAGCCCCCTTGTTCCATCCTGGAAAACATTTTTCTATCTCTCCTAGTGAAGCATCACAGTCTCCACACATGCAGACAATCAGATATCCACAAAAGCACTATATGTGATACAAAATATTTTTCTTTATCAAAACATTTGTATACAAAATGACACATACCAAAAATTAATACGGTGCATGATTGTGAAGTCTGTTAGTCAACTTAGATTTAGTTAGTCTCCACACGCCTGCAAGTTGGCCCTAATTGGCAAAATCTTTGTAAGTATAACTCTTAATCCCTGACCCATGTCACTGAGTCTAGCCTTTTTCTGGCTTTGGGGCAGTAGGATACCTGAAGTACCAGAGTGGCTGGTGGAGAAGGACCTAGCCCTTGTCTGCTGTCACAGTGCTGGCTACCAGGGGACAGAGGTCGCGTCCAGCCTGGCAGGTGGAAGCACAAGAAAGGAGGGAGACGCTGAAGGAATCGGATGTTTCTCCCCGGGGCAATTTAGATGTAGGGATCCCTGGTGGTGGTAAATGGGATCCCCTAGTGAGGCCGCACACTAATTATCCAACCAGCTCCCTCTTTACAATGTAATAATAACAAGGCATCTCATTGATCGCAAGAATTATGCATTCTTTCTCAAGCAGATACTTAACAGCCACATTACCATTTCCAGGCACTGGAGGTCTCCCTAGGTTGATCAGGCCTAGAGAAACACCATTGAATGGAGGCGGCTTTGATTATGCAACACTGCGTTTGCAGGGGCTTTGCAGTTGCGAAGAAAAAAGACAACAATGATCATTTGTGGAAACTGACTACATAAGGCTGCTGAATACCTGCGCCATTCAGCTGACTCACTCTAACCAATGAGCGACAAGCTGTGGATTCTTAGATTCTGGTAATTTACCTCCCTGTTGACCCATTGGTTTGGGCAACAAGAAAAAGATCACAGATTTCCTTTAACCAGATGAGTTCTATTGTGGAGAATTTATTCCTACCAATATATTTCAGTTCTTAGGAACAACAATCTAATCACTTAGCCATAATTCTGAAATTAATGGTAAAAGTGATAATTCATCCTCGGAAAGATACTGCAGATCTTGGCACTAAATGTTGTTGTATAGGCTAAATAGAAATATTAAGCTGTCCTGTAGGGCATGGTATATGGTTTAATGCATTCAGTAAGGAACATAAAAATTGTGTTACTGTTTTAGATATTTTAGTAGTAATTAGTAAATTTAAATTCTGTTCACTTGATAAAATTTTAAATGGAGAATATATAATGACATAACATATGCCACAAATCTACAACTACTCGTATTAGGCGCAAATTTACTTTTCTGCTACATGAATAGGCAAAATATGTTGCAAATGTATTAATAAGTTGAATGCAATAAACTTTTGACTTGTTTATGACTAATGTAAATTGGGAATACTTCATAGAGATCATTAATACTGATGTGTTTTGTGATGCATTCTGCTTGATGCATTTTCAGTGCCTTTCAAAACACAAGGAATATGCCCCGGGCAGCTCCTCTTCTTTCATCATGCGGGCTGCAGGGCCGCGGCAACTCCGTGCATACAGCCTGGTCGCTTGCACAACTGTGATGTCAGCCCCAGCTGTAGCTGTCGCGGACCTTGTGCAGGCATAAAGAAAGAAAAGGGGCTGTCCATGGAGCTGTCGTGGACCTGCCGCGCACATGAAGATAGAGAGGAGCTGCCCAGGCCATCGGAATGGTGAGTAGTCAGTTTAATTTTTTTACAAGCAAGCTATACCCTACTGGAAGCTGGCAGGCGATATATACTAAAGGGGGGTCTGGCTATACATTACAAGGGGGCTGGCAGGCTATACATTACAGTGGTCTTGCAGGCCATATACTACATGGAGCTGGCAGGCTATATACTACAGGGGGCTGGCAGGCTATATACTACAGGGGCTGATTACATATATACTACAGGGGGCTGGCAGAGTATATACTACAGGGGACTGGCAGGCTATATACTACAGGGAGCTGAAAAGCTATATACTACAGAGAGCTGGAAGGCTATATACTACAGAGAGCTTGCAGGCTATATACTAGAGAGGGCTGGTAGGCTATATACTACAGAAGGCTGGCAGGCTATATACTACTGGGAGCTGGCAGGTTATATACTACAGGTGCTGGCTGGCTATATACTACAGGGGGCTGTGACCAATGCATTTCCCACCCTCGGCTTAAGCTCGAGTGAACAGGTTTTACCAGTTTTTGGTGGTAAAATTAGGGGTCTCGACATATACTCGGGTCGGCTTATACTCGAGTATATACAGTATGTTTTTCTCAATATCTGACATGAAATCAGAATAAAATTTTCCTGTTTTAGGTCAATTAGGATTACCAAAATTAATTGTATTTGCCATTACTCCTGATGTAACCGAGCCATGTTTGTAGGCCACCCTGCTTGCACCAGCCTTTTTAGCTTTGCCATTTTCAATAGGATAGAGATCATGGCTTTCTGATGGCCACTCTAAAACATTGACTTTCTTATCCTTTAGCCACTTTGTAATGAGTTTTGCAGTATTCTTGTATGTTCTCTCCGTGTTTGTGTGAGTTTTCTCCGCGTCCTCTGTAGGTTGATTAGATTGTGAGCCCCATGGAGACAGGGACTGATCTGCCAAGCTCTGTGTAAAGCTGCAGAATCTGTGTGCGCTTTATTAATAAAGGAATTATTATGCTTCAGGTCAGTGTCCATTTGGAAGACCCATTTGTGCCCAAGCTATAACTTCCTATCTGATTTCTTGAGATGTTGAGTATTGCCACATAATGTTCTTTCCTCATGATGCCATCTATTTGCCAACATCATGCTGCCACCCTTGTTGGGACAGTCTTCTCAGGCTGGCAAGTTTCTCCCTTTTGTTCAAATGTAACATTGGTCATTATGGCCAAACAAATGAATTTTAGTTTTGTGAGACCATAGGACTTGTCTCCAAAAATTAACTTCTTTCGTTCCTCTGTGTATTTGCAAACATTTATCTGTTTTTATGTTTCTTTTGGAGAAATGGCTTTTTTAGGCAGAGTGGCCTCTCAACCCATGTGGATAATAACACATTCTTACCAGTTTCAGCCTGCATCTTCACAAGGTCTTTTTCTTTTGTTCGTTGGTTGGTACAGTATGCACATTTCGGACCAGAGCATATTCATCTCTGGGACATGGAACCCATATGTTTCCTGAGAGGTATGATGGCTGGACATTACCATCTTGTTTGAACTTGCATATAATGGCTTGTATGGATGAACAAAGCACCTTCCAGTTTATGGAAATGGCACCCAAGGATTAACGAGACTTGTGCATGTCCACAATCTTCTTCCTTTTATCTTGGCTAATTTCCTTACACTTTCCTATGTTGTTACACAAAGAAGCAATATGTTTCAGTTGTGCCTTTAAATACACCCGCAGGTGTTCCCAATAAACAAAGCTTCCAAAGACATAACATCATCATATGAGTTGTTCCAAATGGTTTAAATTCATATTAATCTAATTGTATGTAAACTTTTAACTTTGCAGAAAGTCATAAAAATAGCGTAAAAATATCTCATTTTTCTGGCATGTAGCAAATAAAAATCATTTTGGTCATTCTAATTGACCTAAAATGGTTTATTCTGTTTTCATGTCAGATAGACAGAAAAACATTCATATGTGTCCTTTTGTGTAGTGTATGAAAACTTTTGGCTTCAACTGTAGGTGTAGACCAACCGTATAAGCTTGGTTGTTCACCCAGCAAGGTCTAATATACAGAATGAAAGAACAGCGCAGTCATGTAGGAATTAGGCATTGCTGCCATGTAACTGAAGTCAGTAACTGTGGTAATTTATTTTCCCAGCATGAAGCTTTAGTCATAGTTTCGCACATGTTAATTCCATACCAAGAACCATCGCAAACAAATCAATGTCTTACACATTTTTATTCAGTAAACATTTTAGTTACCATTTTTTATACTGCTTCCATGTTTCCAAGTTCCATGTTTTAGCTTCATATTGTTGCCATGGATGGGTAGGAAATGTGAAGCATTTTACATCTTTTTCCTGGCTACCATCCATGGCAGCTTTACCCAATTTCCCAATCTCATATTGTTAGTTGGGCAGAGGAGCAGATTCTGTGTTTTTTTCTTAGTTCTTGGATGAAACTTCATTGGCTATTCATAGCATATTCATTGTTGTTTCCATATCCTCAAATGGCCAGGCATTCTTTTAACCTCTTAAGGAGGCAGGCATTTTTGGGCTCTGCTCCATTTTTGACACATGACGTGTCCCCTTATATGGTTATAACTCTTGAAGACTTTAACTTACCAAAGTGATTTTTAGACTGTTTATTTTTGACATGATGTACTTCATGTCTGTGGTAAATGTTGGTTGATATATTTTACATCTTTCTATAAAAATTGGAAATTTGGAAAAATTTGGGCAAATTATTGACTAACATTTCCCATATGTCTGCTTTATGTTTTCTTCAGTTTCAAAATGTCTTGGTATCTTATTTTGATGTTACACGGTTTACAAATAGACCATCGGTTTTCTGTATTTTCCAGGAGATTTCAGAATTGTTCAGCTTTGTTTTAAATGAGCTTTGAGGTATATAATATTAGAAACCCCTAGAAATCACCTCATTTTCAAATATGCATCCCTCAAACTATTAATAACAGCTTTTACAAGGCTTGTTAACCCTTTGAAAGCTTCATATTAACTAAAAGAAAATAGAGGTAATATTTAGAATGCCCTCATTCATTCAAATTTCATTCAAATTTACATATTCACAAAATATTAAAGGAGAAAATTTATCTTAAAATTTGTACTGCAATTTCTCCAAAGTATGGGGACATCCCACATGTGGATGTTACTAGTCGTATGGGTGCACAGCGAGTGGCAGAAGGGAAGGAGGGCCATGGAGCAGCCACTTTTGCCCTATAGGATGTAACCGTTTGTAGTAATCTATACATTTTTTTTCTCTTAATGTCACCATGTGAGGGTTTATATTTTGTGGGATTAGATGCATTTTTCAGTGATACTACTATTTTTAGGGTGCTTATGCCTTTTTGATGAAAATTTATTGTGAGGCTGGTAGGAAAAACATAATTTCTGTAAATGATTTTTTACTTTTTTTGTTTTCGCCCAATAAACATAACTTTATTCTATGGGTCAGTACCATATTACTATATTTTTTCCTACATTTACATGCATTTATTTTGTCTATGAAGTTGGTTCAGGGTCTTTATTTTGCTGTATTTTATACCAGTATGAATCTAGAGTAGATACTTTTTTTGATCACTTTTTATTGCATTTTTTGTGCAACTTTTTGTGATTTTTTTTTACCCTGGTAGCTATGCACATGCTTATCTTAGATAAAGAATCAGAGTTTTAAGCAATCTGAGAATATATTGTTTCTAGTCACATTTTCTAGATCAAGTAGAAATGACTAAGGGAATTAAAATCTGTCATCGAAAAAGTGCGTCACAAGCATGGTTTTTACTGCAAGAACATTCTAAGTATTACTGTCTTCTAATGAAAAATTATAGTAAAGCTGGTCTGGATAAACACCACACAAGGAAGTCTTTCAAGCATAACTACAGAGCGAACAACAAATAGGACGTTGTTATCCTGAGATTACCTCACCCATGAGAAATTAGAAGCGTGTAAATAGCTGCATTAATGTGTCCTAAGGGGCATGATTATGTCTTGTAAACCATGCCCTTTGTTTTACTTCATTGTTTAAATACATATAATTATCAGTGTTTTCCATATTTGCAATTCTTTTCACTTTCAGCATTGGGACCTCTTGCTGCCCCAGCAAATGACAAGCCTCCTAATGGAATAAAAAAAAATCTATGATAACAGCAAAAGCCACACACTATTAACACAACCTGTGTTATCTGTTATATGTTTTGGCATCCTAAGCATTATATAGGATTAATCACATGTTACCATGAGAAATCTAAAAAGTCTACTCAACCATAAAAATACATTTTATGTTGTAAATGAAACATTTCTTTCAATTTGAAAAATAACTTGATCATTATGTACCTTTATGTACCATCATGACTGATTAGTAAGATATGTGTCAGCACTTGGTACTCACCTAGTGCTTGAGCATTGTGTTCCTTTATAAAAAAAAATTGGAAGAAATATGATCACACATGGGCACTCATACAGTGCTTGAGCATTAGGTTCCTATATGACAGATTCAGAAGCTATATCATCACAAATGGGCACTTAGACAGTGCTTGAGCATTATGTACCTATGTGACTGAACATTGCAATTTATTATAATGGACATAGTATGTAGGCAATCATATAGTATTAGAGCATTATATTCCTTTATGACAAACCAGTAATATATATATAGTCATATTCAAGTATGATTTGAATCACATTGGTACTAATAGAAAACATGGAACATTCTCACGTGAAATTCAAAAATATATGATCTCATCTACATGCAGGGCAAATGGTTCCTAGTTAAAGGAGTTGTTGGGGGTTTAAAAATTGTTATGTATGGCTTAGGATGGCTATAAACACAATAGACCACTCCTCTGTCACTTCTGTTCAGTCGCTGTGTGTATAATTTACGTGGCAGTGATTGGGACTGCACCTCAGAACTCTCTTAATGAAGGGAGGCCAGCAGTGAAAGAGTGGACTGCGGCCTAACAGGAGTGGTGAAGGCAAAATGCAAAAAAAGTTGTCAAGTGCTCTGATT
The DNA here is from genome assembly GCF_040894005.1 of Engystomops pustulosus. Lineage (NCBI taxonomy): Eukaryota > Metazoa > Chordata > Amphibia > Anura > Leptodactylidae > Engystomops > Engystomops pustulosus. The sequence continues at coordinate 84,638,692 of NC_092414.1, read as the reverse complement.
TAAAATAAAATTAACCTTATTTTAGTATAATTTGAAAAGTAGCATGAGAAACCATAACATTTCTCCAGCTTCTCTACAGCTGCTGAAACAAGAAGGGCCTGTGTCTGCTGTTTGCTCTTCCTCCAACCACTCCCTCCTGCTATACAAGAGAAACTAGAAGAATCTGCTGACCATAGTCAGGAGTTTACAGTTGACAGCCAAATTGTAAACACCAGGATTGATAGAGAAAGGTTGGAAATATGGGGCACATTTACTTACCTGTCCTGTCGCGTTCCACGAAAATGCATTGTCCGACCCGAATACCTGTCCCAGCAGCGCAATTCCCAAAAACGTCGCGGACCCTTAGCAAATAAGCCCCTATATCTGTGAAAGGATGTATTTTTGTTAACACATTCTCACAATTCACAATTTAATGTTATTATTTAGTTATCCTGAGTATAATTAAGAATCTTGTCTTCGTGGTTATACCCCTTTAAACCAATAAGTATAATTTGTCAAAAACTCCTCGGTCTTTAAAGCCTTTTAAAGCCTGGTCAAAAATGGGTTAATAAAATCTGCTGCTTTTTATGCTATGGCTAAAAGTAAATTCTATTTATGGTTCTTTGGCAATTTTTTAAACATGTGAAGACATCAGAAGCAGCACTACAAGCAAGATAAGGTTTTGATTGGAGGAGAGGGTGTGACACAGTGCTGACAATGCCATTGTGTCTTATATCAATCTCATGACTCTGATCTGTCTCATCTCTCTATTTTTATGTCTCAGATACTAGTAGAATGTTCAGAAGCTAAATTGAAGTGTATCTAAACCATGTACCCTGATAATCTAAGCACATTGTCAGCACACCGCATCTCATAGCACAGAGGAATCATGAAGTGTCTGCTCAGCTAGTCCCTGTCCACACTCTAGTATCTTAGACTGACCAGCCTGGGAAGTCATAAGAGCAAACACAGCAATAAAACTGACTAAAATTACAAAGTAAGGGGTTAAAATTATATTTTTTGTGTTAATATCACTAGGAGATAAAAATTTGAAAACTTTCTGTAATGGGAAAACCCCTTTATGGGCCATAGCTTTTTTTTCTGCAATACTTTACATTTTTTGTGACACATGGGGATAGTTAAAAATAAAAAAGGACATATTTTTCATTTTTTAGTCTTTTGGGGGGTTAGAGTTACAAAAACATGAGCTAGAGCGTCTTGGTTGCCAGGTTACAGGGAAGTGACGTCTCACCTGCTAAATTAAATGCCATGTGTGGACGCCACTCCGTAGAGGCTAGAGAAAGCGCTGAACAGCGCGAAACGGCTGTCACCTTGTCTAACCCCCTGCTCCCACCTCTACCCTGACTGGTCTGTGCCATTGGACTTGTTTTTATGGATGATGAAATAAAAAAGACTTTTTAACGGTGAGTAACTTTGGCTTTATAACACTGCATCCTTTGCTGAGCTTTTGCTTACACTTCCATATGCCTTATACAATATTTTGTAACATGGACAAGGACTTTTAATAATATCTTTGATATTCTATGCAATGTCGTCTCAATAGGCATAAACAGGAAACTCTATTCTCTACTCATCCTGTTTTGCTGCTTCTGGGTTTTCCAGTAGGGAAATCCATAGCTGAAATTCCAGACACTCAATTGTGAAAAATATATTCTTTCCCATAACTCAGGCCATTGAATCCTGAGAACTCCAGTAAAGAGTGCCTACAAGTTATAATGCTCAAATATATGACATTTTCTAGCATTTTTATTAGTTATAATTATATTTTACTGGACTACAGACACGACTAATGTCTATATTAAATTATGTTATGTGAAGTACTCACGTATTCCCCAATGTATGCCCATTGTACACAGGAAAGAGATGGATCGTTCTTGATTCTTGAGCTTTAAATCTCATTTTATCTCTTGCTGCCAGATCCAATTTTAGCTTTTATGAACTATTTTTTAGAAACCCAGAAGTTTTTCTGCCAATGCCATTGCCACATATGGGTTTGTTTTTGTGGGGGAAGTCTTATTTTTGAATGCCATCTTTTACGGCTAATGAAAAAATGGATTAAGTCTCTTTATGAGGAAATTAGAAAAAACAACTTAGCAATTTATGCGGTGGTCATGGTGTGGTTTAGTTTACATATCCCTCTATTTTGCAGGTCAGTAATACCTTTACAGTCTTATAGTTTATCATTTTTTGTAGTCTACACAGACATTTAAAACAGCAGTGAAGTTATATTCTTCCCATGGAGACTTGGACATGGAGACATAGACAAAGATATAATCTTCCTATTTTTTGTATATGTGACTTGTACTGCTTTTAGTTCTGTATGTTTTTTAGATGATTATTATTCACACCTTGCTTGGGCACTTATGCTTGCCTCCTCTCTCCCTTTCCCTGCCAGAGAGCTGGTGACTGCCAATGGAGCTGGAAGTGGCTTATGTGAAATACACAGAAGTCCCTGAGGCTCATTTGAATATTTTTAAAAGTTCTTTTTCACAAAAAATAAGCCATTAACTGCTTAATGAAGAACAGATCTTGTTTCAGGGGGCACATGCCAGAATGTAAGTATGCTTGGGTTAAAACCACTATGATGTCGGGACAACATGGCCCAGAAATATAATTTCAAGAAGAATCTACAGAGAGAAAAGTAAATGCTATAGAAAATGCTCATTACTGGTTATAATAGGTATTATTATCATGTTGAATCATAGATTCTCTTATGTCTGATTATGTTTGGCCCTGTGTAATTTGTAGGTCTTGTAGCAATTTAGATAGCAATTGAACAATCTGTGTGACAATCAATGACTAATACCAACCTAGCTGACTATTTTGTAGTAGTCTCCATATGGAGTGATATGGCAAGTCAGTAGTAAGAACTGTACTCATACACAGTCAACTTATCATTTATGTAGTTATCATTTTTTTATGCCTCATTGCTACTTGTTGTTGTAGTTTGAATGCATCTTAATTTCCCGGGTTATCATATTAGCTAATCACATTGGAGAATTGCTGTTTCTGATTTATTTGTTCCCATAACCTGACCTGTTTAGAATGTATTTTAGCAATGTGTCATTAAGGTCCTCTCTTAGTTGTTTAAAACTGGCTTTCCTTAATGGGGTTGTCTGGTGGTTGAAAAACATGGCTGTTTTTTTCCAACAACAGTACCACGTCAGCCCATAAGTTGTATGTCGTATTGTAACTGATCTCCAATCATTTCTATATAAATGGCCTGCAATACCATCACAAACCACGGTCAGTTTGTGGAAGAAAGCAACCATGGTTTTCAAATTTTGGACAACCCCTTTAAGTTTAGAATTTTTGTTTCTCCTCCATTAAACGTCTTATAAAAATATAAATGAAATATTTAAATTGTTTTGGAAATTGTTACCCACTCACCTGTACTCTAAATACCCGATATATTGGGTGCCACCCTTTAGTTGGGTATGTTGTGCAGATTCCCAAAATACTACCTAGGTAGATCTTTCACGATGCGATTCTTATGGTCCCTGAAATCATTTTAAGAACCTACCTCTAAATTTGTCTTTAGTGTCAATGTGGCTTATGTATATAGCCACAATTTATGTTTGGTGTATCACTATTATTAAGACTGATGTTTCAGACTATCTTAAACCTCTCACAGGTGCCCCTTCCTCTTAGTAGATGGGGAAAACTCTACCAGTTTGTACCTGTTTAGGCCAGGTCTGAACTGGAAGAGTTTTCTTCTCCGTTTTACTAACAGAGACTATAGTAAACCTTGTGGGCCAGGCCGCCAAACTGACCGCCCCCAAACTAATCCACTTCTTCGAAAGAATATTGAACCCCAAGCAGGACTATACAGCTGCACATGAAGTTCTCGCAAATCAGGTATATCATATAGACTTATAAGTCTACCTACATAATTTTCCATAATTGTCCATAAAAAATGAACAATAACAATTTTTTTCAGTCTGGCTAGTACATTCTCTACTTTTTAATTGAAGGGACACACAAAAAAATGTTGTGTGCTGCTGCCCTAAGTACTCCATGTGCCATAAAGAGTTGTGTGTAGGGTAACAGCTTAAACCATTTAAACACTAAGTCTACATTCACAAGATGTATGCGCGGGTATACATCGGCGCAGGGGAGAGGAGCAGGGGATGAGCGCTGCTCACCCCCGCCCCTCTCCATAGAGTAACATAGGGCCCGGCGCCATATTCTGTCAAAAGATAGGACATGTCCTATATATTGAAGTGTATGTGGGACTTATATACGCCGTATATACGTCAGCTGTATATACATCGCCCATAGGTTCATGTGAATGTAGCCTTAGGAATATTTTATATGCAATATACATATACATGTAGTAGTTACATAGTTGATGAGGTTAAGATATGTGTATCAAGACTAACATTTTACTTCTCAGTGATACATTTAATTTGTCATCAATCAATCTGACGATTCTTTTAACCAAGAATGCTGTTTAAAGCCAAGGAACATATAGCACTGTGGGGGGAGATGTATCTGCCGTAGAAGAGCTGAAATAATCACCATTTCTTGCACACTGCAAGAAATTGTAATTATATTTGTGTCTACGGCACATCCATGCCATGTGCGTCTATAAGGGTGTGACTGTCAGCGGAGTGGGTGGGCACTGTAAGTTTCTTCCCTGTGCCTGCGTACTTCGGGCAACAAGGTGTATCAGTGGTAAGCACTAAAGCCTTGCAGCGCTGGGTCCTGAGTTCAAGTCTGATCCAGGCCAACATCTGCAAAGAGTTTGTATGTTCTCTCCATGACCTCTATCATACACTGGTGCATGAGTACAGGTGTATTATATATCTTATAAAGTGAACCAAGTGAATATCATTTTTATTTGGTGAAAGGTTGCAACAGCCAATGCTATGCTGATTTTAAAATGATATATAGAATTTTGTATAGTTGCAGCCCCGGAAGCCGCCGGAATCAGCGAAACCCAGGGTCGGGCGTATGCCTCTTTTTGCTCAAGTTTTTTAAATGAAAAGCGCTGTTTTACTATCATACTTGTAAGTATAATGAAAACAATTTTATACTTTTAAAAGTAAGATCTATGCCATCAATCTGTCTAGCTTTATCCTGTTTTAGAATCTAAAAGATTCTGCTGGTTCAGAGAAGGTCCCGATCAGTGTGAACAGGACACAAAACAACATTTATGAGAAATTATCTTCACACAGGAACATTTTTTTAATAACATCCAATTGAAGAAATGTTTACACATGGCAAATGGTTTTAATAAAATGTGAATGCCCAGATGGGAATACTCCTTTAAGTCAAGGTAAACATAAAAATCGTTTTTTAATAGTTCCAAAATTTCCACTGCTCTGATCTACCCAGAAATAACAATATTCTACACTTCATCTTCTCTCCTACAATGGGATAATTTCAGCCTAGCACAACACCCACATATAATATGTTCATCGTATTCCCTAACTGTAGCAGCTGCATCTTTGAATTCAGATCAAATCTGGGGTAGTTCCTAGCCTCCTACTCACTCAGCAATAGATTAAAGTAGCCAAAACCTTCATTTAAATACTCTAATGTATTTTAATAGCAATGCCATTTTTGCTGATGAATTAAGCCTATATAAAATGTATACAATGATCCATACAGATTTACTACATATGTAACCAGACATGACTATCTTTTTTGGAACAGTACTGTCTTGAAGACAACATTCATGGCACCATTGGTGCGAGACTTTTGGTGCATTCACAGATTGGTAGTGACAGGTCCCTTACAGAGTAGCAGAAAAAGTGATCTGTCTCATAATATGTTTATAAAGTTTATTGAAGGTAGTTGCATCTTAACATCTCATTCATAGTTACATAGTAACTAGGATAATGAGTGATAGACATAGAAGTCAGACATAGAATGTTGGGTAAATGAAGGGCAGAAAACACACAAAAAAATAAACATGAATAATATAGTGTCAAGAATATCAATTTATTCATAATAAGTTGTAGAGATATATTATAGTTCTATAAAGATATATAAGATAAAGGGGACAAATGGAAATGTGAGATCACTTACGGTTAAGTGTATCCAGCAACAGTATACAATATACCTAATCACCATGCATCCAGCCTCTTCCACAACTGTGAAACAACTGATTCAACTGTGAAACTACTTTGACTCCCCCGGGCATCCAGGAGCTGGAAATCAACAATTGCCTTTGGATGCACAACCGTTCCAGCATATGTAAAGTGGAATTCCAGCTAGTTGGTACATCATATATAAGGAGATGGGTTGGCAGGCCAAAGTTCATCTGCAGTGCAGTACCCAGGGTGGGTATGCGAAAAATGTGAATACATGCCCAGATTTTATGCAGCAGCCATGAAAGGCCTGGTTAGTTGGCCAGGGACCTTTGCTCTGCCAGTTTCGGCACATGCACAAGGCAAGGGACGTGTGGCACAGAACAAAGTTGTAAAAAGGTTGCACACCACCTTGCCAGGCTTGAGATTCAGCGGCAGCAGCCACTCTGTCTGCTCCTTGATCCCAGTCCACAGTTACGGAACGGTGTGTCTTTTCTGACTTTTCAGAGTTGCAGCACGGATTGCTGCCGTTTCCCTATTTATTTTATGAAACCGGTGGTGGAAGTGCTGTCCAGACTGGATGAAGAAGCAGGCTAAGAGGAAACGAAAGAGGGGGCAGAAACTTAAGGCAAGGAGTCATGTCTGGCAATCCTTGGTGGGGGCAAAATGTGCACCGAAGCGCTTTCTTCCTCGGTACCAGCCGACACTACAAAAACCAAGTGGGTAGTTATGGAGATGCTTACTCACTTACTTGCACATCAGTCAACCAGCTTGGCGCTTTTTGCTGAACCTGCCAATAAGCATGCTGAACCCATCAAATTTGTAGGTGCTGAGCACGTTAAGTTCCGTGTGGACCCAAATTTTGAGATAGCAAAGAGAAACATGGATACAAGTTATTTTAGATCAGATATTTTACAATAGGTACCCTCAATACTAAGTTGCCTTTATTGCACTTTATCACTCACCCTGATCAAATACTGCCTAGAATTTATAGTAATATCCCTGCCTAGAATTGATAGCAGGATATACTGTATAAGCATTGAGTGTCTGAGCACAAGCAAGTCTCTCTGATGCATGGCTATGCACTGTTATAGAGCTATCTTCATAAGCAATATTACCTATGTCTCCCTGGTTTTAAGTGATTTTAATAAAAGTTGCAGGGTTGCAATATCTTTTTTTTTCAGTGAATGGCTTGTTGAGTATAAACAAAAGGTTAACCAACCAATATGGTAAATTATTTAGAATGCTTTTTTTAAATGAATGCTACTAATTTATTAAAGATAGGTCACCTAATTGATTGGCTATAGATATTTTGTTATTGGAATCATTAGCAACACATGATTGGTCTACTCTGAAAATAGGAAATAGGAAACTAGAAAACAGGCCTAACCTTGAAACTTCTTTTTCTGAGACAGAATGACTCCAGGAAGCAGGAAGGCCACGCTCATGACGCCGTCCTTTCCCTGTAAAGTTTCATAAAACAAACAAACCGAGGCAGTGAGAAGTCCAAAGACAAAGCTGAGGGCAGGAAAAGCTATTTCAAAACTAGGGAAGCAACTGCTATGATTCACTCAGTGGTAGTGCAGGAATTTTATTGTTAATGTGAATATTATTTGGAGTTGACACCTGTTATTTAAATGATCATGTAGGCTAGAATATCCATTTAAAGAGAACCCGTCATGCAAAATAACCCCCCTAAACTAAATATATTTTCATAAACTGCAATTAGAGAGCATTGCCTCTATCCCTTCATTGTCCCTCTACATGTCTGTAAACCTAAGCAATGAGGTCCTAAAGCTGTATGAAATGACCTGTGAAATGTCCAATGAAGCCTTAGCATATTCAAGCTGTCCACTCTATTAATGAGTGGGAGGCACAGCCACACCCCCAGTGCATGACTGACAGCCTGTATAATGGTGTGAGGCTGTATAATGATGTGCTTCCTGGTGCTGGTGGCCACACCCCTGCAGCCTGTGTGTGCATGTGTGTGTATGTATAGGAGAGATACAGCAGCTCCAGGCAGCCATGTTACAGCAGAACATGTCAGATTCATGTGTAGCTGATGTTTGTGTCTCTCACCTGTATATTAGGAGGATGCAGCATGACAGCAGGTAAAGCACAGACACTAGCCATGCTTTACTATACATTACACACAGACATGAGCAGGGGGAGGAGAGGGGAGGGGTAACAGGGGTGACATCACTGCCTCTGACCATGTGACCCGCCTCATTTACATAATAAAGAATAGATGATTTTACAAAGAATAATGTATGAAATAACTAGATAAAGGCTGGGATGGGATCCTTGTGAGCTGCTCCAACAGGTAGTAGTGACAGGACAAGTGACACAGACCTGATGACAGGTGTCCTTTAAGGTCTATCCCCAGATATTGCTTGACTGCAGAGAAGCGTGGAGCTTGGTATATATCTGGTGTTTGCCGGATAACCAATGGGAGGAGGACATAGGATAGATTAGTAAAGAGAGAGTTGACATTTCATGTGGTTAGCGAGTGTTATAGGCTTGCCTAAAAAAGATGGTTTTTAAGAGCACGTTTGAACCTTTGGAGGTTAGCTATTAGTCTGATAGTCCGTGGAAGGACATTCCAGAGAATTGATGCAGCTTGGGAGAAATCCTGGAGACGTGCATGAGAGGTTTGAATTAAGGGAGAGATTAATTTAATATTACTGGCAGATTGAAGAGCACGGGAAGGGCGATAGACTGAGATGAGAGAAGAGAGATAGGGAGCATTATGCAGAGCTTTGTTTATGAGAGTTATTATTTTTTGCAGTGCAGTGACTGGCACAAACTGGAGGCATCCGTGTCTGAAAGAATTAAGAATATATTATAGAGGAGAGAGTTTAGTGAGTGGAAGACCATATAGTATGGAGTTACAGTAGTCTAGTCGAGAGTGCTTTAGAGCAAGAATTAGCATTTTAGAGGTTTCAATTGCCAGAAATGGGCAGATTCTGGAGATGTTTCTGAGATGCATGCAGCAAGAGCAAGCAAGAGATTGAATATACCGTGCAAAGGAGAAGTCGGGGTCCAGCACAATTATTATTATTATTATTATTAACCCCAAGATAGCGGGCCTACTGCCTGGGTGCTATAGTGATCCCACAGACCGAGATGAGGTAGTCATAGTTAGGTCGGTTAGTAGATGGTGGAAAGATAAGAAGTTCAGTCTTAGATAAGTTAAGTTTCAAGAAGAGAGAGGACATGATGTTAGAGACAGCAGAGAGACATTCACTAGTGTTCTGGATTAAGGCAGGGGTGATGTTCCGTGCAGAAGTATATAGCTTGGTTTTATCAGCATAGATATGATACCGGAAACCAATTCTGCTGATGGTTTGTCTGATGGGGGCAGTATATAGAGAAAAGAGAAGAGGACCTAGGACTGAGCCCTGAGGAACTCTGACACTGTGAGAAAGATGAGAAGAGAAAGATCCAGAAAATTATACACTGTAAGTCTGGATTGTCTGTAATGGTATCTAAGGACCATCAGTATCAAACAATTAAGTTTTCACTAAATTGTCTTTGTGATTTTAAAACCTGAGAGGCTACATATGACAATTTATAGTGGTAATCTTGAGATATATATGTAGTTGTCCATCATGGCCATTAGAAATCGGGTAGGCCTAGTCCCCCTTGGAGCTTTCTATCTATAAGGGTTGCTTTGGCAATCTTAGGTGTGGATGATACCCAAAGGAATCGATTCAGTATGCCTAGTAACTTACTGAAAATTTGTGTTATTGTTTGGTACAAATATAGTTGCTTGAACTGAATGTTAATGCAATTTATTTTGCCCTTCCAAGATATCTGTTTGCCCAGTTTGTCAGGTCTCTTTGTAAAATTTCTACATTTTTTCCATGAAAGAAACTTGCTAACGCCAAGGCTTTGCTGGCATAGTTCTGCCATGAAAAAAAGGCTCAATCCACCAAATAAGGGGCTAACTAAATATTGTTGATATTATTATGCTCAAAGACTATACAACAATGTGTAATATGCTGATTGTTAAAGGGAGCTTGTCACCACAGGGCTCTTTTTCAATGGGGACAGCTTACAATAGACAGTAAATAGTACTTTAGAAACCTGTTTCTAAATATTCCCTATATACATTGTTTACAGAAATCTTGAATGGCAAAGTTTACTTGGCCCCTTGCCAGGTTACCTACTGAAGTCCCAGGGGATGTGCTTTCCAAAAGGATAACGTTCGGCTTCTAGTTTGAATCCAGCATGGGCCCGTCGCCTCACTCATTATTATCCCCCTCCCACAACCTCCCTCTATTCCAGGTTCCACCCATGATGTAGGGTTAATCTTGACATGCAGAGTGAGCAGAAAGGCGGCTCGCCGCGTCTCAGGGCTCACTGCGCATGCATCTCTTCGCTATCTTACAAAAAGGTGCAGAGGTACGCAAACTGCATAGTAAAACAGTGTAGCAAAGAGATGCATGCGCAGTGAGCACTGAGGCGTGGCGAGTTGACTCTCTGCTTGCTGTGCATGCTGGATTCAAAATAGAAGCCTAACGCTATTGTTTTGGAAAGCACAACTCCCACGACTTCAGTCAGTGACCTAGAAGAGAGTCAGGTAAACATTAGCATTCATTATTTCTGTCACCAATGTATACACAGAATATTTAACCCCTTAACGCTCTGCGCCGTAGCTCTACGGCGCAGAGGTATAAGGGATGTATGAAGAGGGCTCACGGGCTGAGTCCTCTTCATACAAAGGTGGGGGTTTTTGCATAATGCATAAAACCCCCACCGCTAATAACTGCGGTCGGTGCTAGCACCGATCGCGGCTATTAACCCCCCCGTTGCCGCCGGCAAAGTCGCCGGCGGCATTTAAAAGACGGCGGCGCGCGGGCGCCGCCATCTTTTTTTCCGATCGCCACGCCCCCGAACGTCATCGGGGGGCGGCGATCGGTTGCCATGGTAGCCTCGTGTCTTCTTTTGACACGAGGCTATCTGGCAGCTGCAGATTCGTTACAATGAGCCAGTGGCTCATTGTAATGAATGTGCTACAAAAATGCCATATATTGCAATACAGAAGTATTGCAGTATATGGTAGGAGCGATCTGACCATCGCGGGTTAATGTACCCTAGATGGTCTAAAAGATAGTGAAAAAAAAAATAAAAAAAAAAGTTTAAAAAATAAAAAAAATTAATAAAATATTAAAAGTTCAAATCACCCCCCTTTCCCTAGAATGGATATAAAACATAATAAACAGTAAAAATCACAAACATATTAGGTATCGCCGCGTCCCAAAATGCCCGATCTATCAAAATATAAAAACGGTTACAGGCAGCGGTGACCTCCGAGGCGGGAAATGGCGCCCAAATGTCCGAAATGCGACTTTTACACCTTTTTACATAACATAAAAAATGAAATAAAAAATGATCAAAATGTCGCACAGACCTTAAAATGGTAGCAATGAAAACATCGCCTCATTTCGCAAAAAATGACCCCTCACACAGCTCCGTGCGCCAAAGTATGAAAAAGTTATTAGCATCAGAAGATGGCAAAAAAATTTTTTTCTTTTTTGTACACATTCGTTTAATTTTTGAAAAAGTATTAAAACACAATAAAACCTATATAAATTTGGTATCACCGCGATCGCACCGAACCAAAGAATAAAGTAGGCATGTTATTTGGAGCGAAGAGTGAAAGTCATAAAAACTGAGCCCACAAGAACGTGACGCACGTGCGGTTTTTTTTCAATTTTTCCACATTTGGAATTTTTTTTCAGCTTCGCGGTACACGGCATGTTAAAATAAATAACATTACGGGAAAGTAAAATTTGTTACGCACAAAACAAGCCCTCACACAGGTCTGTACACGGAAAAATGAAAAAGTTATGGATTTTTGAAGTTGGAGAGCGAGAAATGAGCCGAAAAACCCTGCGTCCTTAAGGGGTTAAACAAATGTTTTAGAAGTACTGTTTACTGTATATTGTAAACTGCCACCATTGAAAAAGAGCCATGTGGTAACAGGTTCCCTTTAAGAGGTTTTCCCATTTCAGAAAATAAATGTTATTGTTTGTATGATAAAAGGCTAAACAATTTTCCAATAGAGGCAGTGCCCGGGATACATACAAGATAGGGACTGTAGGTTTGTTCTTAAGTTGAGTTTGTATGTAAGTCGGAATCGTATACTTTATTATTGTAACCCCAGTCAAAATTTTTTTGGTCTCTGTGACAATTGAGTTTTATGTTGGATTGTCATAAGAACCAGGATAAACAATAAATCTTAATTAGAGGCACCATTGATAACTGTTACAGCTGTTTATTGTAGCCTAGGACTAAAGTACAGTAAATTACCAAAATCCAGAGGTCCGTTTGTAACTAGGGGTCGTATGCAGGTCAGGTATACTTTCTGTAACAAATTGGTACGGCTTTCTAGATCTCTGCTTGCTATCCTGATATAGACATACCTATGTTTACTTCCTGTGGATAAAAATTTGTCCATGATCACAACTCGTTATACCACCAGGAGTAGTCAGAGCTGTGTGTTATAATGAGCTGTGCACATGTGTGACATCACATGACCAGGGACAGATTTGTATCCAGTGGAAGTAAACAATGAAGCTTTCTATAGCAGGACAGCAAGACGAGATCTAGAACACCATAATGAATTGATACAAAAAGTATAATGGAAAATTGTAAAACTTTTAATTATACAAACAATCATATTTATTAGCTGAAATGGGAACACCTTTTAATGATCCATATATTACAAAACTTATTAACAAGTGATTGTCCTATGAAGGAATCTATGGTGGGGGTGAGTTTTCCCCTTACAAAGAAAAAAGTAGTGCTATGTGTCATTGCACTTCACCTGCAAATTTTCCTTCTAAACATCAAACTTCTTCCAATCAAAAATTGTACTTGTAAAAGTAGATTGTGCAATAAAACAATCTCTAAATTCTGACTATTTTGATTCCTACCATAAATGCAAAAAATATGGAAAAAACAAAAGCCTCCTCTCGGTGTCCAAATTCCTGGTTTATTATCTGAAGACTTCCACTGACAGACTGACCCACATTCATCACACAGGGTAAAGTTGGAGTGAATTAAGTGAAGCAAATGATTATGTTCTTTTACAATTCTCAGTATCATAGATCAGAAATAATTGCATCACTAACAAGTTTGACAATCTATGTATAATATGGTCAATTATCATTGAATCGAGACCCTTGTTCCACATAAATGAAGGGTGCTTGGGTTAGTTTTTATGTCTTAATCTTGAGAATTACTGCTGCTATCTGAATTAACAGGAATCAGTTGCTATGGATACTGGATATTTTTTCACTCAGCAAAATTGCTCACTGAGATATCATAATGTGTTAACGCTATACTATGATCACCTGAGATTTTTTCTCTGTGTTTTCCGAACACTATTTTCCATGAGAACTGTCTGACAAAATTGCACTATTCTAAAGGTATTTAAAATGTGTCATTGAAATGCTGGGGGTGTAAAGTTCAGAAACATGCACTCCTCTATTAGTGCATATCTGGAGGAAGGGCTAGCAGCATGCTGGAGTCGTGACTGTTTGAGACAGATTCAACCAATTGCTGTTTTTATTATTGTGAGATTCTACCGATGAAGGGAGATAAACACATTTTCATTATTTTAGTAATGTAGGGCAGTCTCCATCTTTAGTATGATGTATGACTGATATACTTTATATGTATGTTTGTCCTATAGAAATTGCTAGGATTTAAAGGAAATCTATCATTTCAAAATGGTCATTCAAGTTTCAAGCATGTAAGGCGCGTGCATTGTTATACTAGTGACCGAGCGCCCTGTGTCAGGGGCCCAGGAGTGACAAATCAGTCATTTGCCTAGTGTATAAATCAATCTTTTAATGAAACTACAGATTTCTGTGCTTTATCAAGACCACCTCCAGCATCAGCTTACCTACCACGATGTAAAGGTATGTTTGGGTCAGATTGACCATTTTGAAATGGTAGATTTCCTTTAAACAAAGGGACTCTCCCATCAAATCACCCCTTAGGATACATGCACACAGGGCAGCGTAACGGCATGACGTAACACGTCACGCGGCACGGCCGCCCTCCACGCCTCCCGCACCTTGTGCTGACCGGGCGCTTACCGAGCCCTTGGGTCTCTCTCGGGAGGAGAAGGGAGATTCGGTTCCCCCCCCGGCTCGCCCCGCGGCTCGCCCCGCGGTTGTCATGGCGCTGCCGGCGCGCTGATCCGGCGCTGACTCCACGCTGGGTTCCGGAGTGGAGGAAGGAGGAGACCGGCAGTTTGTGGCGCACCTTTGGCGCGTTTTGGGCGCACGAACGCCGTGGTGATCGGGCGCCTATAGGATGTGGAGCGCTGGGCTGGAGGTATATAGAAGAAGAGCGGGGAACAGTTGAAGAATGGTGCCGGACGCGCGCTGACCCAGAGGAAGGCGTTACGAGCTCCATGCTGAGGCGAATGTCTGGAGGGCTTTCCAGCGAGTCGGCGTGACCGGAGATAGAGCTGACAAGATTCCGATTTGGATCTCTATTGGCATGTTTTGAATCCTCTGCATTTTGAAGTACCCCGTGAGACGGGTGAGATGCCCCACGTCTAGTGATTCTGGCCATGCGCAGCAGATCGTCTGGATTGGTGAGATGTAATTGGCCTAAATTCTTTCCGCTTCCAGTGGGCTACATACGGTGCTAACTTTGACTTCTTTCTAACCAAAATAATATCTGCATGACATTTGCTTGCTATTTGCTTGCTTTCTGCCTGACAATAGCTATATACATCCCTGCATATAACTCTTCTAACATTCCCAAGCTGCTAACTATATATTGTTGATCCGTTAAGAAGTCTGAAGATAAGCTTATAATTACAATGTGACAATCTTCTGCTATTCTGTGCTATGCCACCTCTGCATATATGCCTGCTACTTGCCTCCTATTTTGCTTGATATTTGCTAGCTATTTCTACCCTTGCATCCAATTCTGTTAATGCCTGTGATACTTTGATACATTGTTCTATAATAACTCTGTACACAGTACTTGTTAAGGATTGGGGCAAACGGTCCCTGTCTATGATTTGATTGGTATCTGGAGTTGGCTTACACGTTTTGCAAATTACGCTCTGTAGAGAGTTCCCCCCTTACGCCTCCTGCTATTTTCCAGGGATCTATATTTCGGTTAATATATTAATGCTATCTTGATCTCTGGCAGTTGTGAAGTATATCTCACTGCACTAGTGGGCGGTGGCGTTTTTCTCTCCTCCTCCTAGAGATAATACGTCCTGGTTTAAGTATAATCCTCGTTTCATCAGGGATGCCTCCAAAAAATACCTCAAGGAAATCCCTGGGAGCAGCTTCCCCCAGGGAGAAAGAGAAAGGAGGGGCTAAAGGAGATAACTCCACGAAGTTAGATAAACTGTGGAAGTCCCCCCCAGTTAAAACACGTACAGGCTTGACCTTACAGAAAAATCCTGAAAACGAGACTCAAGATCCCAAAAATAAATCACAAGGCTCAAAAGCAGCTACGACTGCCGAGGGGGAGGACCAGGATGAGGACGAGCTAAATATGGGGGGAGAAAACATTATGTTAAAGGAGATCTTAGACTCTATAAAAACATGTAATGCAGCAATACTGGGTCTCACAGATCAGGTGGGGGCCCTGAGAGGAGACGTCTCGCTCCTGAGGGAAGAACTGAACAGGGTAAGAGATAAACAAAAAACTGCAGAAGATAAAATCACTAATATTGAGAAAGAGGTGGGCACTCTTAAAAAAATCACCTCTCGTCTTGAGACAGAGAATAAGGCCCTGAAAGGGAAAATAGCGGATATGGAGGACCGCTCAAGAAGAGCTAATTTAAGATTAATAGGGGTTCCAGAAAAAGCTGAGGGGGAGAACCCCGTAAGCTTTATTAAAGAATGGTTTTTGAAGGAATTGGGGAAGGAACATCTCTCCCAGTCTTTTGACATCGAACGGGCACACAGAGTCCCGGCAGGTCCCTATATCCCCGGGAATACCCCTCGCACTTTTATCTGCAAAGTATTACTCTCGAGGGACCGGGATATGATATTGAAACGAGCACGTGATTTAAAAGACCTATCAATCCAAGGGTCTAAGGTTGCAATATACCCAGACTTCTCTAAGGAGACCCTCCAGAGGAGGAAGAGTTTTCTGGAGGTGAAAAAAAGGCTGAGAGACAAAGGAATCATTTATTCTTTAATGTTCCCGGCCAAATTGAAAATTATTTTCAAAGGACAGTCCCAGTTCTTCAGTACGCCAGAACAAGTCTCAGACTGGTTAGACCTTAAGGGACTATAAATTTCGGCATTTAGGGCACTATGAGTTGTCTTAGGTCAGCAACTGGGGGTGACGGGGGGGTGGGGGGCGGGAAAGTGGCTGAAGTAGGTAGAGTTTTACTATGGTAGAACAGGTGGGGGAGTTGGGGGGGGGGGGAGATGAACCGATGCTGGGGATGTGGTTTGGTTGTAGGGTTGCCCTTGATGTTTCTTTTTGGTTTAATTTGTACATATAAATGGCTACTAGATTCATAGTTTGGAATATAAGAGGACTAAAAGATCGCTTGAAACGTTGTATCATCTTTGATTATATTGTTAAACAACTGCCAGCGATTGTTATATTACTTGAGACACACCTTGATAAGGATTCGTTAAATCTAGTGGAGAGGAGGTGGGCCAGTCAGACGTACAATTCAGTGTTTTCAACTTTTTCTAGAGGAGTTACTATCCTGGTGCATAGATCAGTAGATTTCCAATTATTGGAAGCAAGGACTGACCCTGACGGAAGATATGTATTTCTCCTAGGCATTCTAGATGGCATTAAATGCGTCGTGGCAGGAGTATATATACCTCCACCCTTCAGATATGATGTATTGATAAGTCTACTGCGTTTCATGGAGAAGGTGGGCGAATGCCCAGCTCTGGTCCTCGGTGACTTTAATGCCGTAATGTCGGAAAAGCTTGATCGTTTAGGGAAAAAAAAAAACCCGGCAAGTATAGAGTCGGGAGACACCCCCTTTGCTAGGTTTTGCCAGGAAGTGGGTTGGAGAGACGTATGGAGAGCCCAAAAAGGGGAGCAACAGATCTTCTCATGCTACAATCGCTCCCATAATACTTTCTCCAGGATAGATCTAGCGTTGGTCAACGATCTTGCCCTCGACCGGGTGGGGAAAATTCGGTATGACAATCGTTCCATCTCCGATCACTCACCACTCGTTCTGGAGATGACTGGATCCGCGAAACCTGGATGTAAATTTTGGAAGCTTAATGCGCACTGGCTAGTGCTACTGACAGATGAGGATAAAATTAAGGAAATGATATGTAGCTTTATTGTGAGGAACAGAACGGGGGCCTCCCTTGGGTTAATGTGGGATGCCTTGAAATCCTTCATTAGAGGGATATTAAACTCAGAAATCATATACCTGCGCAAGCAATGGGCCAGAAAGGAGAGGCTATTAAAAAAGGAGGTAAAAGATAAAGAGAAGGCCTTGCTAGAGTGTGGTTCGAGGGAGCGGCGCGATAGCTTTATTAAGGCACAAGAGGAATATAATAATCTGATTGCAGATAAGGCGATGCAGAAATTATTTTTTTTAGATCAGAGGGCACATTGTGAGAGTGGGGTTCCCTCCAAGGGTCTTCTCCAGAAAGTAAAAAAACAACAGGAGGAAAATAGAATTACGGCCATTAAAAATAATTTTGGCGACATAACTACTAATGCCGAGGAGATTAGAGACACCTTTCTAAAGTTTTTTCAAGGAATTTACGCCTCAGATTTGGAGGCGTCAATAGGGGACATAAGACATTTTTTAGATAATGTACAATTTCCATCCCTCTCGGGGGAAGGGATAGACGTGCTATCCCGTCCTATAATGATTTCAGAGCTTGAGGAGTCCCTGGTATCCTCCAGACGTAATTCTGCCCCGGGATTGGATGGGCTCCCTATAGAAGTCTATAGTAGATTTGGCTCTATTCTTCTACCTCTTATGATGGAGATATGGGAATCGGCACAAGAGGAGGGTAGGTTGCCTGATTCATGGTATGAGGCAAGTATAGTCTTGATTCATAAAAAAAATAAAGATCCACTGGAAGCGGAATCCTATAGACCGATCTCGCTTATTAATGCAGATGCCAAGCTGATGGCCAAACTACTGTCAAACAGATTAAAAGAGTTTGCTCCTACACTAATACATGAAGACCAATGTGGGTTTTTGACTGGTCGACAGAGTAAGACTAATATAAGACGGCTCTATGCAGGTTTGCAGATGGGCAGGGGGGGGTCCCGCTCCATCCTCTCACTGGATGCCTCTAAGGCCTTTGACAGGGTGGAGTGGGACTTCCTCTGGGAGGTCATGCATAGATTTGGGTTGGGTTCGCCCTTTGTGGACTGGGTCAGGCTCTTTTATAAATCCCCAAGGGTGTGTATCAGGGTTAATAACGACTTCTCCCCTTTTTTTACACTGGCTAGGGGTACTAGGCAAGGTTGCCCCCTGTCTCCGTTGCTGTTCGCGCTCTATATAGAACCTCTGGCAATAAGACTTAGGGCAGACAGGGAGATAGAGGGGGGAGGATTAGCTGGGCCCGAAGATAAGATAATGCTATATGCGGATGATGTCCTTCTATTTCTTAAAGATTCAGAAATTTCGGTACCAAAAGCCCTGAAGGTCATTCAGGAATTTGGTAGATTCTCGGGCTTCCAGATTAACTCCCATAAGTCGATTTTGGTCCCATTAGACGACGTCCCCCACTCCAACTATCTGCAGTTGGAACTGAAGATTTCCTCCGTATGTGATTATCTGGGGCTAAAAGTATCGGCCAAAGTAGATGAGTATATTATGATGAACCTGGCTCCCTTGTTAACAAAAATAAAAAATAAGGTGAACACATGGAACACGTTGCCATTAAACCGAGCAGAGAGAGTTATACTTATAAAGAGTGTTCTTCTCCCACAAATATTATACGTACTATCTAACTCGCCCTGCTGGATAGGGAAGAAATGGTTTGGGTATATCCGTGCGATTCTAAATAAACTACTTTGGGGGAGAAAAAGGGTACGCATTAAACAAGAAACTCTAATGCTTAATAAGGAAAGGGGAGGCTTGTCATTACCATCCTTTTTTCATTATTTTTTGGCAGCACAGACACAATTTATCTTGGAAAATAGACAGTCAAACATATTTTATGCGATCACATTGCAGTTGGGGCGAAGTTTCGATTCAATCCTGGCTCTACTGGAGTCAGGTCAACTGAAATGTCTTAATGCTAAAAGATTCCCCTTGGCTCGGTTACTGGATTACACTTGGAGAGATCTGAAAAGTTTATTCGGTATCGAGGGAGGATTTGGGTTTACCCCGTTGTGGGGCAACCTTAATTTTCCTGAGTTGGCGAAAATGGATGACGTTGGGTTTTGGGAAAGAAAGGGGATTAAGTCGCTGGAGCAGTTGGAAGAAGATGGGTCATTGCCCTCATTTCAGGATTGGTGTGATAGGCACATTTTGGAGGAAAAGGATTTTTTTAGATATGGTCAAATTGCGCACGCATATAGGAAAGAAGTATATCATGATAGATTCACGAGACACTTAGAGAGTAAATTTATGGAATTATTAGATTTAGAGGTATCACGACTTAAGTTATCACGTATATATGGTCGACTTAGGATTAGAGTAGATCAGAAGGGTGGCCATGTTACTCAAATGAAATGGTCAAACCAGGTCGGTCCTATCACGGCGACACAATGGCGAGAAATTTATAAGAATGTGATTAGATCAACAATTAATTTAAATCACAGGTGTACACAATTACATATATTATATCGAATTTATTACACACCAGACTTAATGTTTAAAATTGGTTTAATCGAAAACTCCAATTGTAGGAGGTGTAATCGTTCCCAAGCCGATATCCTACATGTCCTATGGGACTGCCCGAAGCTCAATCAATATTGGGAGGAGATATTTACGAGTATAGAGGATCAGTTACAAAAGGGACTCCCGCGGGTTGCTACCTTCGGGGTCCTGGGTTTACTCCCGATCTCCTTAGGGGACAGAATAAAAAGCGACTTGGCCCTGAAGACCATCTTTCTTGCAAGATTAGTGTTAGTTAAACACTGGATAGATGAGAAGACCCCAACTGTTAATGAATGGATAAATTTAGTCAATCGTATAAAAACATACGAATGCGCATACGAGAAACGATATAGGAAGGGCACCAAACTAAACGATACGTGGAATCAGTGGAGCCTATAAGAGGTATCCGCTGGTTTCTACGGTATATCTATCAGAACCATTCAGCGTCTCCAGCATCGGTAGAGGGTGGGGGGGAGGGAGGGCTTGGGGGGGTGCGGTTTATTTTGATTGTAATAAGGACATGCTCCGCTATAGGTGTCGGCTCCTAATGGCAGGGAGTCGGCGTACATATGGTCATCTGTAATACGATATATAGCGATCTAAGGATATAATATGAAATGTCTTGTTGAGGTTTTGGATACCGTAAAAAAAAAAAAAAAAAAACTGTCATGTAACCTTTTGTCTTGTTTAAAAGCAAATAATAAAAAAAAAAAAAAAAAAGGATACATGCACACAGCTGTAAATGGTGGCCAAGAACTATCCTCAAAAATGGCAGTTGGATTAGGGTCACCATCTGCCTGGTCCCAATGTGGTGAGCACACCGGAATGGTGCAGGTTCTATTCCTACCTAAATTTGTGACACGCCCACCCAGCTAAAACGGGACCAAACTTCTCCCTGTTTGCAGCTTGTTTGTGCACATGGTAAGACAGAAAAAGAGGTCTTGGAAGCCTCACATCTCCTAGACACTAGCCAACATATTATATACAGGCGGTCCCCTACTTAAGGACACCTGACTTACAGACAACCCATAGTTACAGACAGACCCCTCTGACCTCTGGTGAAGCTTTCTGAATGCTTTACTATAGTCCCAGATTGCGATAATCAGCTGTAAGGTGTCTGTAATGAAGCTTTATTGATAATCCTTGGTCCCATTACAGTAAAAAATGTTTAAACTCCAATTGTCACTGGGGCCAAAATTTTTTTTGTCTGGATCTACAATTATAAAATTTACAGTTTCGACTTACATACAAATTCAACTTAAGAACACACATCCGGACCCTATCTTGTACGTAACCCGGTGTTAGGGATTTTTTATGCAGGGCCCCAACAGCCCTCTTGACTTTTGTAAGGTGAGTCCTAATTAACCCATGATTGAACATAAAGACCAAGACACACGTCAATCTCTTAGTCAAGATCTTCTCTTCTTTAATAATCAAAATGCATAATATATAACAGACAGAAGAGTCATCAAAGGGGCGTGAATAGTATACTCCAAACCTATTGGTCATCAGCACATTCTGGGAAAAAAGTGAATTAATTGTGCTCAGTTCTCAGAGACCTTGTACACAGATATTGTTTATACTAGTTTGCTGAGAAGAAGATGATAAGTTGCTCCAGAATCATATTATTATGCAGCTTCGAGGACAGACTGGCTTCTCATTAAATGTCAAAGGGTATTAGCTGACAGGCGAGCAAACAGGTTACATAAAATGAAGTTTGAATCATGACATTAACTTGACAATGGTTAGGGAACATGGCCGCTGTATCTAAGATGGCGGACAGTAGTCAAGATGGCGTCCGAAACCTGTGCGATCTCCTTAACACCGGGGACTGCCTGTACTTTAGGTCCATAAAAACATAAACCCGAATTTTGGACTGAATGAGGTCAAAAGGTGTCTCATTGTTTAGAGGGCCACCATTATTATCTCCTCTTCACACATTGGACATCCTCCTTCTTTTCAGTGAGGACATTTTTTGTAAAGTATCCTACTCAGTTTTCCATTTTCTGGAACATTTTCTGTATTAAGACTGGCATATTGTGATTTTATTCAATATAAAAATGAATGTTTAAGTGTACTTATTTATTTGCTGGATACACATAAAGCATTAGTTAGGATTTTCTGAAAACTGCACACAGAAAATGAATGACCACTGTCTAGGACAATGAGGGATCTGTAAAGGGGAGAGCATGTTCTCATGCCACACATTAGGTTCCCTGGTGACACTTTAATCTGGTGGTAATACAAAGAAATCCTAAAGTGCCTGAAAATCTGAAATTCTAGTGATTCATTTATTAAGATAACTAAAAGTATTCTAATTTTCTCCGTATTGATCTCCTTAGGATGGTGAGAAGCTCTTATAGTTTCTTGCAATGTTGCCATGTTGCTTACTCTTATCAATTAACCAAGATTAACAACTAATGTATAAGATTATGAATTATGATTGAAAGTGAGAACCAAACCTTCCCATAGACATGACACTCCCATAGAGCTGGATTTAATTAAGGATATGGGGATATTGTTTTGTCTGGTTTGTTTTGTTACTTAAAACTTGGATGAACTTATCATAGTCCTTCAGGGGTCATATTTCTCCACTCTTCCTTACTTTAATGCAGGCAGAGAACACTAGTATGATACTAATACTAGCACTGTTGGATATAACTTGCTATCAGAAGTGCTGGATTCACTTAAGAGTATAGCATCCAACAGATCACAAGCTGAAAGGATTCTGCATCCTCAATACCAAAAGGCTGTGTATTCCTTTCATCATGATTTAACCTTGCACTGAAGCCATTAAGTAATAATAACAATCTCCTGTTGTGTTTTCTGAAAGATGTTGAAGCTTTTGTAATTGGCATGTATTCCAATACATAGCAAGCTGCAGGATAGTCAGTGCCGAATTCTTTAGGTTTTGTGTAGCCCACTTCTAGATCCTCTATCTGCTCTCCACTAAGCACTCAGGAGCGGGTAAAGATGTCTGATAGATATACTACCGGTAGTACTGCTAAGTTCACAGCTGGGTTTCTCAGGTTTGGTTCCTTATTCTGCTATTATATTGAGAAAAATTAGCACAGGAACCTGCTGTATATTAAAGTCCATGTAGGAACAAAAGGTGGATGAAAGACCTTCCATTTTTAGGTTCCATTAAATCTCATGGAGGTATGAGCAGAGCCTTAACAGTTTTCTGCAGCTTGCTTATGCGCACAGAAGAGATATATGTACAGACGAGTAGTCCGCATGTTTCACAATATAATGGAGGCAATGGGGCTTTGCGCCACAGTTTTTTTGGACTTTGTAAGTTCTTCTAGGTTAAAACGGCTTGCACAGGTATTTAAGAAGTGTCTGCCCCGCTATTGTGGTTTTTGTCTTGCAGAAAAACAACCAATCCTGTGGCAAATGTATTAATCACATCAAATCGAAAAGTAAGGATTTATAACATGGTTGAATCCAGTCTCTCCTTTATAAACTATATTCAGTCACGTCTACTCTCACTTATAAACATTACAAGATGCTTAAAATCCCAATCTGATTTTCTATAGTCTACACTATAACTCCCTACTAATTAATCTTCCACTTACTAAACGTTTTCCTCCTCCATGTACGCCATCATATTTAAAGTGCTGCAGAACATGATGGAGCTATATGAATAACACTGTATTATTGTATTATACATACCTGGCCTCCAGTGTAACATATACACTCACTGGCCACTTTATTAGGTACACCTGTCCAACTGCTCGTTAACACTTAATTTCTAATCAGCCAATCACATGGCACAACTCAGTGCATTTAGGCATGTAGACATGGTCAAGACAATCTCCTGCAGTTCAAACCGAGCATCAGTATGGGGAAGAAAGGTGATTTGAGTGCCTTTGAACGTGGCATGGTTGTTGGTGCCAGAAGGGCTGGTCTGAGTATTCCAGAAACTGCTGATCTACTGGGATTTTCACGCACAACCATCTCTAGGGTTTACAGAGAATGGTCCGAAAAAGAAAAAACATCCAGTGAGCGGCAGTTCTGTGGGCGGAAATGCCTTGTTGATGCCAGAGGTCAGAGGAGAATGGGCAGACTGGTTGAAGCTGATAGAAAGGCAACAGTGACTCAAATCGCCACCCGTTACAACCAAGGTAGGCAGAAGAGCATCTCTGAACGCACAGTACGTCGAACTTTGAGGCAGATGGGCTACAGCAGCAGAAGATCACACCGGATGCCACTCCTTTCAGCTAAGAACAGGAACTGAGGCTACAATTTGCACAAGCTCATCGAAATTGGACAGTAGAAGATTGGAAAAACGTTGCCTGGTCTGATGAGTCTCGATTTCTGCTGCGACATTCGGATGGTAGGGTCAGAATTTGGCGTCAACAACATGAAAGCATGGATCCATCCTGCCTTGTATCAACGGTTCAGGCTGGTGGTGGTGGTGTCATGGTGTGGGGAATATTTTCTTGGCACTCTTTGGGCCCCTTGGCACCAATTGAGCATCGTTGCAACGCCACAGCCTACCTGAGTATTGTTGCTGACCATGTCCATCCCTTTATGACCACAATGTACCCAACATCTGATGGCTACTTTCAGCAGGATAATGCGCCATGTCATAAAGCTGGAATCATCTCAGACTGGTTTCTTGAACATGACAATGAGGTCACTGTACTCAAATGGCCTCCACAGTCACCAGATCTTAATCCAATAGAGCATCTTTGGGATGTGGTGGAACGGGAGATTCGCATCATGGATGTGCAGCCGACAAATCTGCGGCAACTGTGTGATGCCATCATGTCAATATGGACCAAAATCTCTGACGAATGCTTCCAGCACCTTGTTGAATCTATGCCACAAATAATTGAGGCAGTTCTGAAGGCAAAAGGGGGTCCAACCCGTTACTAGCATGGTGTACCTAATAAAGTGGCCGGTGAGTATATCTAAAGAAAAACACACAAATATTGGGCCTGCCCAGCTTTTTATGAAAAGATGAAATATAAGCTTTGCATTTTATGTATCTGAAATGACCAGAAGTTTTCGTCTAGACAAGTTCAAAGTCAATTAAACTGCTACCTTGCTAAGTTTAGCTTGGTAAGTGAACATTTTATTAATTTGTATTTATCTCTAGACGCAAAAAGAATATAACACTTTGTTGAAAATGCCATAAATGTAAATTTGTATCTGTATTTAGTCCTTCTGCTGAAAGGAACCATGAGAATATTACCCAATGTATACCTCAGATGTTACTGTGATATATGCAATTGTAGCAGCACATTCATCCATCGACCCCCATTTGGCATATATTAAACATGTTTACAAAACAAAACGTCCAAAATGTGACATACATCAGGCAATAATATATAACTAATGTCTATAATTTGCAGACTATTAACTAAATAGGGTCACAATATTTCTTGAGAACATGTCTATGACGCTTTGCTTTGATTCCTGGCTATGGTGTACTGCAATTAGCTTCACTGATTAGTTTAACAAGCTGAAGACCTGTAGGCAAAATTCAGATAGAATCCATTAACCTACATCATCTATCAGTTTTCTGTCTGGATCTGTACAAACTGCAGCAGGACATGTCATAAATAAGGAGACGTCACTTTTTTTCTTTTGGACTAATTGAAATTAATTTCATATCCAAAATTACAAGCTTCCTGGCCTAATCTAATTCGCTCTCAATGAAATTTAGGAATTGTACTAGGATGTAGAGCAAGATGATCAAACTAATATGTCTTCTGAGAACTTCTGTATCCTTATGACAATCTTTTTGGCATCTTTTCACTGATTATAAAGCATTTAACGGGGAATTCAAAAATGTCAGATTTTGTGATTATCACTTCCCAATCTCTTCCTCCCAGAAGTCTTGTGTATAAGGAGACATTGCTGGATTTTCCAGACATGGTCTTTGGCAAGGGTAAGTAACTATAAAATATGATTTTGTCGGGATTTAGTTAAGGTCTGAATGTTTTCCTCATTACTGGATTGTTATTTCCATGGAAACCATGTCAATTGTGAAATGCTTGGCCAGATGAATTTTGAATAGTATCCAAAAATCCTTTATGAGGCAACATCAGGATCATGTTTAAATATCAAACACTGGGAAGGAAATCTATTCTGTGGAGGAAAGAACTGAGTAAAGTGTCAAACAGGCTCAATATACTCTCAGACTCTGCAATAATTATTCCGCAAAAACACCCACACACCGGAATAGACCTGCAAGAGCAAAATTACATTAGTGAGTCACTGGATATTCCTACGTGAATTCCCACTAAAATGTTTTCCAGCCAAGATCAATTACATATAATGGAGGAAATATACACCATTTTCTACTTATTTCCAAGAAAGACAAAAAGTCCATCTTGCTTTGACGGCCATTCTCTATAAATAAAACTTGTGCCCGAAACTCACTTCTGCCGAAGTCATTGTTCCAGACTTTAGATTCTAAAGGGCCCAGCAGCTTGGATGATGTATTTTATAGGCGCTAGGAATAATAATCCTGAAATTAGCAGTCATTTCTCTAACTCAAGACTTATGTACTTTTCCAACCTGCCTTTCTATTGCATATAAACACTCCTCATAGGTACACGCACAGCAATTTGTGAAAACTGTTTGAGGGAAGCATTACTTCCGCTAAGGAAATTGTAGCTGTCTGTACATTGCCTAATGCTAGAATACTGAGCAGGTAAAATACATGCATTTAACTACAGATTTGCTCCCAAGAGGTTTAGATATGGAATAAAATGCTAACAACTAGATTTATTTAACCTTTTCTTACAATATGCCTAATATGGTGCACTTTAAAAATTAACCCTGGAAATAAGGGATGTTCCACATTTTCACTTGCTCTGCTCTTCTCTGTCTAACTTCAAAAAAACACACATTGACAAAAAAATAACAGACTGAGCAGGAATTGTTGGAAATGAAGGAAACTATATACATCTTAGGCCCTCGAAACAGCAACATGCTCAGTCCATGGAAATGGACCAAGCATGGTGCAGTGGATGGGAGTCCTCCCATATAAAAGATGAAGCAAGGAGACTCTGTCTGCTAGTCAAACAGCCGAAACAGTCCCGTTGCTGTTCAGGTGGCAGACAGGTACTCCTTGATGAAAGAACTCCCATCCACTGTGCAACATTCAATGTGCTTGATGGCGGCTGGGCTGTAGGTGTAACAGGAGCCTTCTCCTAGCGTAGGCCTCATCGACACCCATCAGGGCCAGCATGTTAAAGCATTTCTGGTGTATAAGGTTCAAGAAATACAACAGGCCCTTATATTAGGTATTGCTAATCAAACTGTTGCCCTAAATAATAACAATAATCCTTATATAGTGCCATCATATTCCGTAGCACTTCTCTGGGGAACATATACAAATAAAATAAGACATTACAGAGTAATAACAGTCATATAGAACAATAGGAGTGAGAGCCCAGCTCACAGGATAAGGAGGTGACACAAGAGGTAATATAGATTGTATAATGGTCCAGCCATTATTATAATGGAATGGAATAAAAATAATAAATAAAAATGCTGCTGCTTGAACCAGCCATGAGCCACCATCTTATTTACAAAGTCCAAAGTTAGCGGGACTGCAGAGAAGCCTGGAATTTGGTACCTGGTACCTAAATAAATGGGTAGGCAGAGCATGTTTGAAGTTTTGGGTTGGGTATTAGTCTGATAGACCGGAGTAGGGCATTTCAGAGAATTGGTGCAGCTTGGGGGAAGTCCTGGAGAATGGAGTTGGAGGTTCAAATTAAGGAAGAGAATAATCTTAGATCACTGGCAGATTGTAGAGCATGAGATGGGTGATAAATAAGAGAGGAGAGGTAGGGAGATGCAGCATTATGAAGAGCTTTGGGGATGAGGGTGAATCATTTAAACTGTATTGTGAAGGAAATGGGCAGCCAGTGCAGTGGAATAATAAATGGAAGATTAGTATTAGATTAGGATTAGTAAAAGTGTCTACTTAGTATATGTTTGATCAGTTTATATTTGGTTGATATTACCAGCTTTAGTTGATACTAGGTGGTAATTGTGTTTTTTTAATAAGTTGGTAAATGGCAGACATATGCTATTGTTAAGACACAGAGTTGCATAGTTCTAAACATAAGTATAAAATGCTGGCAGAGACAAAAGCTCAAAAAAGAATGAATCTGTATTACAAATGTGTTTTATCTTACTGTAAATTTAGCAGGTATTGCAAAGTGCACTTCAAGTTAAAAGTTCACTGTATAGTACAGTGGATTTATAACATGGATGCAAACAACCTTCTTACATGAACAAGGTTGTAATGTATGGTTGAACTTTACCCTTAGCAAACATACACCGTACTGATGTCACAAATGGTAACCGGTGACAGTCATTATTAGAAAGCAATAAATCAGTGCATGAACTTCATACTGAACAAAATGGTATGAATAATACAGACCTTGAGGCCTACTACACACTTGGCATTAGGGTGCAAAACCTTCCTCTTTTTCACCTCTGTAAAAAACGTATGTGTCTTTTGGTTACTTTGCATGTAGGGGGGGTTGTTTACCATTACAATGTACTGTTGGCCACTATTGTAAAATGCAAAACACATTTAATGTGCAACTTTATCATATTTTATGCACAGAAAAAAAATTGTTATATAAATAACTATATGAGTTTTGTTAAGCTTTTTCTGTGAGTACCTTCACAATTTGCAAATCTTGGGCTGAAGAAGCTTCCTGGAAAGCAGCATTCCACATACAGTATATATTACGGTATGTGCAAGTTAGTGGGGTTGTTGTGTTATCAGGAATAGCCTAAATTCCCATGTAGGAGATAGTATAGCATGGCAACAGGCCAGTGATCTCCAAGAGGAGTTGTGGTACAATCTCTATAAGCATATTTGAATACTTTCTAAACATAGGTCACCGGAACAAGAGTTTTTGTTAATAATAATAGGAATAATAATTTTTATTTATATATACTGCATAGGTGGGGGGAGTGTATGGGTATTCAAAGATAATCAAAAAGTTGCCTTTACATTTACCCAGGTTGTGACCCATATGCATGGTTTTGACCATACTACTGTCTATTTGGTATTTTACCCTAGGGCTACTGTGGGTGACTCTCACAGGGACTACTGAAGAAGTCTCTGTTTTCCTAGGGCATGTAGACACTAGATTTTTCGTTGTGGGGATTGACCATAGATATTTATGGCTGTATGTGGATCGACTTACCCGGTCTTGATCCACTTGTTGTTTGTGTATGTGTGTTCTCACACTTTTTAATTGTTTTTAAGGTTTACCTTAATGCATTATGTGAATAATGTTCCAATAAAATTTGTACCTTTTTCATGCCAGTGCATACTAGCTTTCCTTTCTTGTTACATAATTTTTATTTATATAGCGCCATCATATTCCGAAGCACTATAGAATCTGTGATGTTGTCCCAGGGAATTATTTTGACTGCAATGTTCAAGGTGGGCTTCATTCTGCCTGAAATAAGTGCTTAAAATACAATTTATTATTCCTTCCTTAAAAATGTGGCCACTTATAAGCACCTATAGACTCAAAAATTCAGGCTTCCAGTAGAAACACTAAAGGGTGGGTATAAATATCATTTTGTCACACTCACTCCTTCTTTTAATTATATTGTAGTGTTACTGGAAAAATATATTTCCGATTTCTGTTTCCGATTTTTTGATTGACAAATCCAGAAAAGATATCTTATCCATATGGATTTCCGATGTCAGGAAGAGGCCAACATTGTTGGTATTTAGCCTCTCCACAAATTCTTTGAATAGGGCCCAGAGCCCTGCCTACAGGTACTGCCCATCAGCACATCATCTATAAATCGGACCCATAAAAGGATATGGGATGTGAATGGTTCCATTTCCTTCTTGAAGACAAATTCTTTCTCCTGCCAGCCCAGGAAGAGATTGGCATATGTGGGAGCACAAGGGCTCCCCATTGCCACTTCCCTGAGCTGGTGGTAGAATGGTAAAGAAGTTGTGCTCTAGTATGAATTTCAATAGAGGCAATGTAAACTCATTATGGTTAGCAAATTGGTTGCCCCTAGTCTTTAGGAAGGTTCTTACAGCATGGTAGCCAATTTCATGGGGTTTTGAATTATAATGTGCCTCCACATTATGGCTGGCAAGACACGTATTCGCGCTTATTTGGATCCCCTTGCTCTGCCCCATTGCTCTCGATCAAGAATGACCAAATTGCCGCCCTTACCCAAGGGCTTTATTGAATATCGAATCATGATTTGTTAATTCCCTAATACTATCATTCTCCTGTTTTGTAATGTTATATTGAACTATGCCACTGTTCAGTTATAAGTTCATCAGTAACAATTGCAAGGAATGTGTCAAGTGGGGTAAAGTTTGTAGATGGTTTTTTTAGGTTAGTAAATGGGCCACGCTCATTTTTGCTGAGTAAGTCTGACATTGTCTTCTATTATGCTGTTCAAAAAACTTTTTCCATTTGAGTTTACGAATAAAGAGCTGCAAATCCTTTAATCATGTAAACATGTCAAAACTCGGTGTAGGGACAAAGGATGAACCCAGACCCAAAATTCTTGTTTCCATTTCTGTCAATTTTCTCTTAGAAAGATTTATAATCTGCTTTTTGTTATCTGAATACAGTGATTTTATTTTTGTTTGTGTCTCACCTTATAATCCGAGATGGGGTGGTCTCTGGATAAAAAACGTCCTGTTTTGTTTACACCATAACCCCTACCGTGCTGTCCACCTCTGTTGGGGGGGGGGGGACTAGATTGTCTAACTGGAGGCTGTGCTCCCTTACCGGCTCTTTGGGGCTCCGTATGAGAATTTTTGCAATCAGATGGCTCAAGCTCATGGTGGGTGAGGAATTTTTACTTACTATGGGCCAATTTTTAGATTAGATGGACCATTTTCCTTTAACTTTATCAAACACCATATTACTAACTGTATGGTGTACAATACAGTGCTTTACTGATTTAGGCCAACATGACATTGCCTTTCTGCAGGTCCATCAGTTGGGTAAAATACAGTTAGATGTAATTGGAATACTAAATGTTCTTCCAAGGTATACCCTGATGACCAGCTTGACTAAATATTAACACAGAATATGTTAGTGAGTGTTATTTACCTAATAGCTGCTTTGGCCATGTATAGTAATGGAACAGCCCAATAGTTGCTAATATTCTCACAATTTACAGAAGAGGGATACAGCCAACACAACTTAGTCTCTATATTTACACAAGTAAAATTTTACTGACACATACCTAGAATAGATAATCGGGCGAGTACAGGGTGTTTCATAATTACATGCCTCAGCTAAAGGCTGCAGGCTGTTTTTCGGATCACTGCACCCTAACCGGATCTCAGTTGTTTACTCACTTGGTGTATTTTACAGTCAGCAAACAGAACTTTCCTTTGCACTGCCATAAAAGCATAAAGATTAGCAGTCAGTAGGAAGAAGTAGATGATAAAAGCAAGGTGATTCTGCAATGATTTATAGCACTCAGTACAGATTTCAGTGTTTCTGTCTTCCTTGCCCTACATGAGGCTTCATTAGCAGCTAACCATTTTATCACATCTGACCCAGGATGACTCTTCGGCTAGTTGCCTGTCCTATCACACGGCTACTATTTATTATTTGGTAACATGAAAAAACATTGGATTCACAAACATACAGTATCTCAAGATATACTTTATAGAAAATGTGGACATTCTCTTTGGTAACTTTATGTATATCAGAGCTCTTCTATCAGGCCATTTACATACACATCATTCAACAAAACAGAAGGAATAGTAAGGTATGAAACATGTCTGGTGTTTTTTTTATTACAACATTATGATTATGAATGTGTTTTTCTTCTTTATAAGGTTGCTCATTACTGGCCATATTATTTTAAGGTATATAGAGTAATGTATTATATCAGCTTATAAATGCATGGATCATCATGGCTCTTTCTCAGTGAAAATGAATGAAAATGAATCTCACTACAATATTTATTATGCCCCCATTTATAGTGCCCACTCTCCTTATACTACCATTTATAGTGCCTCCTCTCCTTTTTTATAATTCTCCCTACATTATGCCCCCATTGATAATGCACACTTTTTTATGCCCCATTTTAAAATGTTCCCTACAAAGTGCCCCCATTTATAGTGCCCCTCTCCTTATGCCCCCTTTTATTATGTTCCCTTCATTATGCCCCCTTTTCTACTACCCCCTCTCCTTATGCCACTTTTTATAATGCCCCCATTTATAGTGTCCTCTCTTCTTATGCCCCCATTTACAATGTCCCTATGCTATCCCCCTTCTTATGACAGTTTTTTTTGAACTTTTAGGGAATTACACCCTGCTCTGCCATGGCATGTGCTCAATCAGCTGTATAGCACATCTCCTGCTTCTGGTTTGTGCACTATGTTGCCTTAGTCTGCATTCAAGTATCTTTGACTGGCCAATGTGATGCAGGCCAATCAAAAATAGTTAACAGTCCGGATATGAACGGAGGGCCATATACTGCCCGGCTTTGGATCACATGAACCTGGGGGCAGACAAAGTGTATCAGGACATGTTTGCAGCTTAGTGTTCAAACGCCTTCTGGCAAGTTATCTTTAAAGCATAACTGAACTTTTCAGGATAAGCTGCTCCACACCTCTTTCTCCTGTATTGGAAGCAGGTAAGAGAGATATGGCTTTTTCCCTTATGCACACATGTATTCTGAAACTTCAGTGAGTCTTGAAGACAGTTTTAGGAGAGATTTCAAAGTTAGTAAACAGATTGTGGGTATGTAATGGGGGTTTGTAAAGTAAAAAATGTTTTAATTATTACCCGAGAAACCCCAATCATGACCTATCAGCGTGTCAGCAAAGTGTGTTCAGTGGTAGATACAATCGCTGGATGTGTAAGATGGATAGAATGACAAACAGTTTTGTCCCATATGCTATTAGATTGTATAGTGATGGTAAAACCTTTAAGCAGTAACTGTTTGATGCATATTAGTGTACTAATCTATGATGTTTTAGGGTATTTTATTGATTTTTATCAGGATTTGTGTATCTATATTACTGTTATGTCATTTATTGTAATTGTATTGTTCTTTTTATGGAGTTTCGTGCAATAGCTGTATTTCCGCTTTGAGGATAATAAAGTGATTATTATTGTTTCTAATACGATGTATTTCTCAAATTTACTTGTTCTTTTCATTTATGCAAAGTTTGTAGAAAAGTTATTGACCATTACAGAAAATGCAGCAATGGCATAACTAGAACACACGCTTAATTATTTTATGTAATTACTGTTGGTATTATTGGAAGCATTTATCGTGAACCTTGGAACATATTAATGATATATCTCACGCATCATTTAAGTTAATGACAGTTAGTAATCTTGTGTCATAACTTGTTCCTATGACCGTGTTGATAAGTATGCTCTGTAGTTTTACCAGACTACTGCATTAGTAAGAGCTTTCTTCCTCTTAGGCAGTGATGGTGATCATTGGTTTATTCAGCATCCAACATCTACTGTTAAATAACCATTAATTGTCTAGACCTACATTCTATTTGGAAATATTCAACTGGTGATTGGCCGCTGGGGTATTATTAAAAATGGGTTAGCTAGGAGTTTAAGAAATGAGGCAGCAGGAGAGGCTGTAAGAAACAGCACATTACTCACCTGCCATTACTGAAAGTGCCATTTCAATGGTTCCCGCTAGTCTTTGTTTTTACTGCAACAGTGGTGACGTGTTGTACATCCGCATGAACATTCACTCCCTACTGCACCCGATAACTGGCCTTCTGTCATACATATTAAAATTAGTGTGGGGGGGTAGCAGTCATTGTTGCAGGAAAATAATTAAAGACTGATGGGGACCCTGTTAGTGCTAGTGCTGCAGCCTTGAAGGATGTAACAGGTAAGATATTTTTTATATTATAGGCAGGAATAAATTCAACAAGCTGATCCCTAGAGTTACAGTGACCATGTAATCCTTGGTGCGCCAGTCACTTCCTAATCCCTAGTGGTATCCTGTTAATTTCAAGGCACAGTCAGCTGTCTGCAATTAGTGATTTCCTGTGAGATCACATTACATAGCTTTCAAGGCCTACTAAAGCTGCCCACACATAAACCTCTACAATTAAGATTTTCGCCGTGTCCCTAAATGCCATAGCTGCAGGAAGCAGGTTACGTCTAGCGTACTGTTTGCAAACTTAAACAGCAACCACCTTTTTATCCTTAGCCAGGGTATATGCACACATTTTAAGTAGGACTGCACTGTTAATTTATTGTGTTTGACTTAAAATCAGATTTGTATCTATGTTGGAAACTGTGACGTCATCCAAACATGCTGAGGCAGTTTGAGATTTCATAGGCTGCAGAAGCCAGATAGAGTAGCATCTGTGCCGGCAGCAGGGTCAGTATAATGGTTTATATCCCCCCTACTTACACACCACTTGAATGTGAATGCTTAACCCCAAAGACACCCAAAGACACTTCTAAGATTTAAAGGAAAAATATTGTGATTGCGTAGTAAAGCTAAATCAAAATTCCTGGTAAGATTAGCTACCATAAGATACAAGTGCACAATTGCCGAGATTTAGCAATAGTACTGCATAATGTGCAGTTTGCCGCACTCCTGTGCAGGGTGGGCCAGATTATTGAATACCAGTGCACAGTCCCATCATTCTTTTGGTGCACCTTTAACATGATATCACTTTTTACCCCTCTGGCACAATTCCATTTGCTGTAAATATTACATATATATTATGTGGCACATGGTCATTATTTAATCTGGTATTTTCAAGTGTTGCAACAAGTGTGATTTGACTAAATTCTGCCTGTTCCTCTTGTGCTCCTTTTGCTCCCGTTTGGCTGGCCATAAACATTAGCTGTTGGCTGAATGCTTATTTGACAGCTCTGACTACAGCTAACCTAATGTCCTACACCGGTGTATGTCTGGAATTTTTTGTCAATGGTAGAACTGCTGCTCAGTACCACCGGCTGCAGACTATCTCCTTTAGAATAAATGGATGGGGCATCTGAAATGCAACAACCCAATCCTAATCTCCCCAATGCCAGATATTAGCAGGTCCCCATATACATTACATTAAACAGTCCTGGGTTTATTCAACATTTATCTCTTGTGCTTGGCTAAAGTCTGGACAGCTGTCTGTTCTCCAAGTCTCTACACCAGTCCTTTTCCATAAACTTCTACTTCTAATGAGATCTTATACAGTTCTGTACACCAAAGTATGAGAAAGTTAAAGGGGAATTCCCATTACAGTAAATTTATGTAATTCTTTTTGTGATGTAAAGTTATACAAATTTCCAATATATTTCTGTATTGACTCCTTACAGTTTTCTAAATCTCTGCTTGCTGTCTTTCTGTGCAAAGCTTCTACATTTACTACTAGTGGACAGAAATCTGACCATGCACAGCTCTAATTACTATCTTTGATAATAACTGACCATGGTCAGGTTTCTGTCCACTAGTAGTAAACATATAGGGACAGAACCCGGTCCATTCGCGATCCAGCGGTGGATTCGGCTCTTCCGGCGATTCACTAAGGCAGTTCCTCCGACGTCCACCAGGTGTCGCTGCTTCCCTGAAGTCCGCCAAGGTCCGCTGGAGTTCACGATCCGTTGCTGGGTGCAGGTAAGCGCGTGTCCAGCGACCCTTTTTTTTTTTTAAATGCGGCGGTTGATAACAAGCGCAGATAACAAGCTATCATATAGTTCTGTGAACGGAAAAAAAGTTTTGGCTTTTGGAGTTCGAAAAATTAAAAATAAAACAGGGCCTGGTCCTGAAGCTGGGACCTGTTTGCTGTATTCATTAAAGAGGACCTGTCACCTATAAAAAAAAAGGTCCCTACCCGGTTACACTGCTACCTTTATCGGAACCCTGTCCACCACCCGTCTAGCCTCATATCAACTTTGCCCACCCCGGACCTGTGCACCCTTTATTTATTTACTATACAATGCAGGTGGGCACAGTTGCGGTTTGAACACAAGCAGAGCCGCTGCACAGACAGGAGGAAAGAGGAAGCGATGTCAGGTGCTTTTCACATGCACCCGGTTCCACAGAAAATGAAGAATTGGACACATTCCATTGTACGCATGGTCCCGGCAGTATTAATGTAATAATCTCAGGATAGTGCCTGCAACACGCAGTGTCCAAAGCATCAAGAGAAAAGCATCATTGCTCATAGAGGGACCTGCATGTGCTGCAGGTATGAATGTGATCAGGATGCAGCAAAGCGCCACTCACTGACTCACCCTGTGCCTTGGACAAATTCTTAATATGGGGGTGTGGAACCCAGAGGCCTGAGGCTGCCGCCCATGCGAACAATATGAGGATCTGCCATTGAAAGTGAGTACATGGTCTTTCCATAACAGTAAGTTCTCAGTGTTGGCCCTTTACCATTTGTCTGGCTTAAAGGGTTTTCCCACAAACTAAAGTTAAGCCAAATCCACGGGAGAGGGCCTGACTTGCTGATCAGTCAGGGTCTTAGTGCTGAGACTCCCACAGATTGTGAAAACGAGGGGTCCAAGCGCTTCACTCACCGATCTCCATCAGCTGCATAGAGATTAATGGAGCAGAACGGTCATGTGGGCTGTCTGCTCCATTAGTCTGAATGAGCGACGGACCCCTTGTTTTCGCAAACTGTGGGGCCCTATCCCGTGGATAATGAATACCAACTATCCAGAAAAAATAAAAAATATATAACCTGCCCAACCGCTAACAATGTATACCCACATGCAGACTCTATATATAGAATAAAACTGAATAAATCACCAACTAGTTTATCAAATTGTAAATTTTATTGAATATACACAGAATAACATATAGCTAATCACTACGACATAATAAACCATGAAAACAGTCCATGGTGGACAAAAAAGTAACCCACTAGTCCTGATAAATTAGTAGCATGGTAAATACAGAGTCAAATAGCCTGAGTGACACTAAAGCAACAATCTATATACAACATACTGTACTTAGTAACAAATTAAATGCCCAGTGCTTAATCCTAAACTCAATAATACAAAATATATCATGTAAAAAAATGCTTAGTGCATAATAACATAGTATCGCAAAATTTCATAATACATATTTATTAAAGTGCCTAGTGCATCTCAATGGCTCTACACCTAGTGGGAGCCCAGTTACATAATACAGATATGTACAAAATATATATAAAGTGCACAATGCATATAAAGTTCCAAATATACCAACCAGCCTATATCACTATCAGGATACCTAGTGATATACCAGTAGACCCAGGCACGCGTTTCGCCGTCGCTCCCTCAGGGGGTATCCCAATCCCGTGGATAGGACCTATCTTTAGTTCATGGGAAAACCCCTTTAAATGTTAGAGGAAGAAAATAAAACCTGAGAG
Organism: Engystomops pustulosus; assembly: GCF_040894005.1. Lineage (NCBI taxonomy): Eukaryota > Metazoa > Chordata > Amphibia > Anura > Leptodactylidae > Engystomops > Engystomops pustulosus. The sequence goes on along the minus strand of NC_092414.1, from coordinate 84,601,467 downwards.
TTGAAATGTTGGGGATGGGGACTGAATGATAATATATGAATAGTTCAGCCTCAGATATTCGTATATATTTCTGGGAAAGAAAATGACAAAATACCAAGCTGTGATAATTACCTTGCTCATTTTCCCTTTTCATCTTTTTACCTCATATAACCTCCAAGAAGAAGGTGCATGTCACGTCAATTTAGCAAGAAATGACTCATTCAAGAGTAAGGTCAATGAGATTTATTAATGGAAATGTCAGATTTATTTTCACGGTTCTTTTTACACTGCCCTTACTTAAAATGTATCAATTCAGATTTCATTTCCATGTGTATTTTAATATGCCTGCTGTGTGTAACCTAAATATCTGTCACTTAGGCTGTATTCATACAAATGTATGGGGGACGTATATACGTCCCCCATATACTTCTATGGCCTCACGGCGCCGTACGGGAGCGGTATTGGGCCGCATACGTGCAGCACCGTACCGTTCTGTAGCCCGAATCTTTCACGGGTGGTCCCGCAACAATGCCAGCGCTTCTCACCTGTCCCCGCTCCCGAATCCCGGCCTCACTCCGTGTGCGCGTATCCCCGTATAATAGGGTGCGCGCTCGCCGGCCTCTGGAAATTTAAAGAGCAAGCACACTATTAATTGGCGCTGGCCATTTCCCCATAAGGCTATTTAAACCTGCCTCTCCCATCACACCCTGCCGGATCTTTGTGCCTAGAGGCCTAGAGAAAGCTGTTTTGATGCCTTGCGCTGTTTCTGGGAATTTCTGTTGTGACCCCAGTTCCGTTTCTGACTTCCCTCCTTTGCCGCCTGCCCCGACCTGTTGCTACGTCTCCAACTTTAAACCTGTGCTGCCCGATCTGACCTCCTGCCTGTCCCTGACTACGAGATTGCCTAGCGTTTCTGTACCTCGACCTTGGCTGCCACTGCAGACAAGTCATGCCTGTGGAACAACCTGGTGGTGTCACACCGCAGCAAGTCCAACCCGCTTTGCAGCGGGCTCTGATGAAAACCGGGTGCCACTTAGTCCCAGGTAGTGGCTTGTGTCATTGTCTGCAGTGGTCCAGAGGATCCACAAACCTTGAGCCTGACTCTATCTTTCCACAGAATATGGCGTAGTGCGCTGTGTATTCCTATGGAGAGGTGCGGGGTGTGAATGAAGCCTTAACCATTTGTACAATTAATGTTGGCATCTTAGGTTTCAAAAAAAAGTCCATCCTAAAATGTTATTAGAGCATACGGTCAGCACAGTAATTATTTTCTGGTGCTATAAGTATCTTCCAATGGCTTTTAGTCACAAATGTTAGATTAAATGGAATAGGTCAACTGTTTTGACTATACAAAGCTGCAAAGACTGTTGGGTAGCATTCCTGGAAATATGTGTCATAAGTTGGTGTATGTTATTATTATCAGCAAGACTTGGGTTTTATGGGTTTTATTCATTTCAGGATTTTCGCTGTACTCTACTGCACTGGTGTGTGAGATCTCATTTAACTATAGCACAGCTCTCCTCCCTCAGTCCCTTTTGTAATATTCAAACAGAAGCCTATTGCAGAAGTGACTCATAGCAGGGGCTGTGCTGTGTTCAGTTTTGAGATCGCAAACACCAGTACAGCAAAGTGTTCTCAATCCAGCTACAATCCTGGATATAAATGCCATTTTTGAAGGTCCTCCGGCTAGTAACAACACATACACAAAGGTATGGCTACACAGATCTCCAGGGCTGTTACCTTATATTGAAAACATTTCAGATTCCCTGTATGTAATAGGTAGTATGTCTTTAGAGGACATCTACCATCAGTGATGAAAGTCCTGGATGTGGGCGTAGTAAGTGCAGGAACTGCATCATTAACTAGAAAAAGAGTTTTAAAAAAATATGTAAATTAGCCAGAGGCAAGCACGCTCTATGTCAAAGAGCCTTTGCACTATCCTATATTTATTTGGCACAATGGAAAGTTGCAAAACAACATTTGTACCACAGCTGCACTAAAAGAAAGTCTTCAACAAAGGGAAACTGCTACGTGCCTCAATTTTCAGCCCACCAGCACGCTCATCATTTCTCACAAGGAAATATCAGGTTTCTAAAGCAAGTGCTGAGGTCTTGCCAAACTAACTCCCAAAATGGCACCCACCGCTCTTTTATAGATTCACCTCTGCAGTCTCCTACAGCCATTCAAGTACAGGACTTCAGTGGCGCAGTTCTTATATCTACTGTATGTTAACAATGAGATAGCCCTTGGTAGTCATGATGCTGGCATCTCCTCCTGCAGTGGGCTGTTCCAAAACAATCTTCCCTGATGCCCTTTTTCCTGCTGTCTTTATCTTTATGTGCGGAAGTGTTTGGTAAATTAGATGACCTCGTAATATTATATAATATTATATTTATATATGTCCCCTATGGTTTCTAAAGTGCTGAGGAATTCGATGGTGCTATATAAATAAAGATTATTATGATTAATAATTAAAAGGCAGTTTTCTGGGGAAAAACAAATAACCTGGAATGTTGAAAAAAAAGTTCTCCTTCCCGCTCCAGTGCAAAGCATCTCCTTTGCTCCTTTCGGTACACAGTAATAATGTCAAGGAGCACTTGACCAGGTCATGTAGCTAATCTCAGTGGTCACAAGGGTCAGCAATAAGGAAAGGTGGTGCTGGGGTAAGGAGGTATATGCTAGTCGATTCTACTGTGTGTCTTCATACATATATTGTATGCATTTATATGTTAATTAGGCAGTAAGAGGGAGAGGAGGTGACTCAGGAAAAGACAAGGAAAGGCTGAAGATGGCTCAAGATGTATTTAAATTCATTCTAATTTATATTGTAAGAGCAGGCAAACATTTCAACAATATATAAGTGTGGACAGCTTGATGAGTGGAATACATGGACAATCTGCATCTATAGAATTTATATAAAAATCCAGGACAATTATCAAATTCTAGAATAAACACATAGGGGGTCATTTACTAAGGGCCCGATTCACGTTTTCCCGACGTGTTACCCGAATATTTCCGATTTGCGCCAATTTTCCCTGAATTGCCCCGGGATTTTGGTGCACGCGATCGGTTTGTGGTGCATCGGCGCTGGCATGCACGCGACGGAAATCGGGCAGCATGCCCGAACAGTAACCCGACGGATTCGGAAAATTCAGCCGCATTTAAATAAAAAAATTGGTCGCATGGGCCATACTCACATGCACCACGATGAAGACGATGAACTCCGGGGCACCTTGGCGGACTTTGGCACAGCAGCGACACCTGGCGGACATCGGGCGCAGGACCTTCATGAATCGCTGGAAGACCCGAACGCTCGTCAGAGAAGCCGCCGCTGGAACGCGAATGGACCGGGTGAGTAAATGTGCCCCATAATGAAAGGATTATGGTGACACTCATAATCCATATGTTCTTAATAGTCAATTCCATCCCAAAAATGCTTTACTTGGTATTTGAACAGGTCTTTGTTTCCCTGAATAATATACTTATATTGCTTGTTCAGCGCAATGGTTGTCACTTTTTGAGTTCCTCAGTCAGGCAGTTTAATTTACTTTAGTATGCAGGACAACCTGTAATATCATGAATTACTAATGTACTCTGAAATCCTGCATTAGAGACTTTAGTGAGACTCTTAGGCTGGGATATATTCTTTAAATACAAATTTTCTTCAGTTTTCCTGTTTAACATATATATATATATATATATATACTTGCTACGTCAACAATGGACTAAGGTCAGTAGACAATTTCGTGACTCTTGAGGTTCAACCACGACACATTATGATTACATGTACTGTACTGTTACATCCAAATTGCTATGTAGAACATTTTGTCCTTTCTGGCATACAAATCTGATTCTTAAACTTCCCTTCTAAGGACAAACCAGACTTTATTATAATCAGAAGCTTAACTTTAGCTTCTAACGTCAGTGCGCCAAAATTAGAAAGACAAGAAATTACCTACTTTTGTGTTTTTGCATTTAACATTTGTCAGATTGTGAAGATCTTGTTTTGATTATCTGCCAGAAATGATGAAAGAAGATAAGAACATGCACCAGCTTCTCTTGATAATGATAAAGGGCTGAAATAAAGAATTGAGAGATTCACTTATTTCAGTGAACTTCAGGGAGGCAATCTCTAAAATAAGCATCTAGTTTCAAGTGGGTTAAAGTACAATTGAACTAAATCCACAGGAAATTAACATGGCAGAATGTTCTGTGACTGCAGTTTTTATAATTATTAACAATGTATAATATATTAATGATATTGCTTATTAACCTATTCGATTTCTGAATAAAAATATCTGCTGTTTGCCCATCATAACCTCTAACCCCTTTCACGTTGGCTGAGGGTGTATGGAGAGGGCTCACGGGCTGAGCCCTCTTCATACAGGGGGATGTTTGTTGGATATTGCTTGCACCAATCGCAGGTGTTAACCTTTTGATTGTCGCCGGCAAGGCTGCCTTCGGCAGTTGAAAGGTTCCTCCATGTCGTGAATAGATGATCGGTGCACAGAGACGATGAGTTTCTTCCCAGTTTTTAAAAATACATCATTAAAGGGATTCTGTCACGGTGAGCCTTCAATCTCAGTCATGAGCAGTGAGCAGCGAGCCGTCTTGCTGCGTACTGCTGCTCACTGCGCATGCGCCCCATTCCGATGCTATGTAACTAGGCAGAGCAGAGGTATGCAAACTGCATTGCAAATGTGGTGATCCAGCATCATGAGGGGGAGGGATGTGCAGAGGAAAGATGTGGGAGGGGTTGTGTTGAATATAGACGAGCAGGAAGCAGAAGATATTAAATATGGTAATTTAGATGTGGATGGGACATTTTGAAATTCAGCTACCCACAGGACTTTCAGGAAGATGCTGGCATGTAGCCAGGTAAAGTTTAAGAAGGTTTATTAAACAAACAACTAAAGACTAAGGTATTATAAAAGCATGTCTGTAATGCACTTACGCAGCATACAGCATGTATGGGAACCTGTACCCAGTGAAATATAGCCCTCCGGTGACAGGTTCCCTTTAAGCACATGTTGATGTCAACCATAAACATTGAAGGCCAACAATGGTACAGTTTGAAAATAGATAGGGTATATGGAATCTGGAACATCTAAAATATACATAAGGTTATCATAATAAAATTATCATAATTATAGGGGTATTCCCACAAAGACAGGTTTCGTAAATATACTCAGTGTCACGGGTGGTCCCGCGACCCATATTGCGGGTTGCGGGCTCACCCGTGCTCCCTGGGGCTCACAGGCATGGCGCAAGCGCCACTTACCTCTCCCCGTTCCGGATCCTCAGCCCAGCTCTGTGTGCGCCCGCCCCCGTCTTCTAGGACACGCACGCCGAATCTTCAGGAGATTTAAAGGGCCAGCGCACAGTCCCCCTGTGTTCCTGTGTTACTAGTGTTCCTAAGTGCGGCTGTGTCCTGTGTGCCCGTGTTCCCGAACCCATCTGCTTGGACCTCCCGTTGCTGACCACGGATTGAACTCTGATGTTGCATATCTGCCGCCTGCCTGACCTTGTGCCTGGGTCTGACCACGAGATTGTCTGCCGTTTCTGTACCTCGACCTTGGCGCCACTACTGACAAGTCACGCCTGTGGAACAACCTGGTGGTACCACGCCGCAGCTAGTCCAACCCGCTTTGCGGCGGGCTCTGGTGAAAACCGGGTACCACTTAGACTCCGGTCTCAGGTAGTGGCTTGTGTCTATGTCTGCAGAGGTCCAGAGGAACACATTCTCTAATTCACTGTTATTAACAAAAATACAGCATTACACAGATATAATTCCAATCTGTCTCTATCAGTCCTAGTAATGTGTTGTGGTATAGCAGAGATGTAGGAGAGCTGACTGTCATTGTGTGCAATATCCATCTCATGGATCTCATCTCTGATATGTCTCCTCTCTGTTTCTATGTGTCAGATACTAGTAGAATGTTCAGAAGATAAATGATAGTATATATAAACCTTGTACTGTGATAATCTAACCACACTCACAGCTCACAGAACTAGATGAATCATAATAGGGCACATTTACTTACCCGGTCCTGACGCAATCCCCGCTGTGTGTTGTCCAACGATCATGGACTTTGGCGCGATTCACTCAGATCATGCACATGATATCCTGCATGTGTCGCTCCCCGCTTAGGTCCGCCGGAGTTCACCTTCTTCTTCCGGGTGCATGTAAGTGCATCGTCTTGCGACACAAATTGAATGTTAAATCCCGCCCTCAGTCCGAATCTGTTGGATCTTCTGACGGCCCGCCCCCCAATTTCTGTCGCATGAAAGCCGGTGCCAATGCACCAAAATCTGATCGCCTGCGACATAATCCCCTTCTAAATGCCAGTCCCAGCGGCGCAATCCCCGAAAAGTCGCAAAACCCAATGGAAATGCGGCCGCGGGACCCTTAGTAAATAAGCCCCAATGTGTCTGCTTAGAAAGTCCCGACCCACACTCTGGTACTTTACACTGATCATCACTGAGTGATAGAAGCTAAAATACCAAAAAACTGAGTGAAAATGTGAAGTAATTATCTTTTTTGTGTAAACATCACTAGGGGTTTGAAATGTGAGAATTTTCTTTCATGGGCAAACCCCTTTAAGGGTCTAAGGTAATTGTTGAATTGCAGCCCTTCTTGTGATAGAAGTTGAGGATAGCCAGTTTCTTTTGTAAGTATCCATGTTTAAATAGGGGCCTAGGAACGTAAATGAAATAGTAAATAGTAAATCAATGCTAACGGGGTATTGAGCTAAATAAAATCCAAAATGATATAGTCAGCTGTAATAATAAAGCAATACTCTATGAATTCCCCAACATTGGGGCAGATTTACTTACCCGGCCCATTCGCGATCCAGCGGCGCGTTCTCTGCGCTGGATTCGGGTCCGGTCGGGATTTATGATGGTAATTCCTCCGCCGTCCACCAGGTGGCGCTGCTACGCTGAAGTCCGCTGGAATGGCTCGAAATACACCGGCCTATCCTGGATGAAGGTGAGTGAAATTTTCGCGACACAATTTTTTTTAAAATGCGGCGGGTTTTCCGAATCCGTCGGGTTTTCGTTCTGCCACGCCCCCCGATTTCCGTCGCGTGCATGCCTGCGCCGATGCGCCACAATCCGATCGTGTGCGCCAAAATCCCGGGGCAATTCAGGTACAATCGGCGCAAATCGGAAATATTCGGGTAACACGTCGGGAAAACGCGAATCGGGGCCCTTAGTAAATGACTCCCATTCTGTTCTTGGTGCTGTCTGGTCCACCTAGTGGTCACACCCCCAAACAGAGACTTACCAAAACTTTGGATCTATCAGGTGAGGATTGCTACTTAATTTAGACACAGCTATATCACATATCAAATCCATATCAAAACTTAACAATAAGGCAGATAATTATTTCTACGTTGCTTTAAAGCTGTGATACTGAAATATAGTTCTAAATACCTCCTGGCAGTAAACTTCTAGTTTTTGACAAACTTCAGCCCTTTGCATGGGTCTACATAGTGCTATAAAGACACAATGGGGCACATTTACTAAGAGTCAGCTAACCACATTTTAATCGGGTTTCCCGACTTTTTCCATTTAGCGCCGCAATTAACTGGAGTTTTTGGCGCACGGGAACGGCAACGACTTTCATGCAACACAAATCTGGGGTGTGGCCGTCGGACAACCCAACTGATTTGGACTAAGCGTGAGATTTAACATTCAAAATTGTGTCGCTAGCCATGCACTTACATGCACTGGGAAGAAGATGGAGAACTCTGGCGGACCTCAACGGGGAAGCGACACATGCAGGAAATAGGACGCACGATCTTAGTAAATCGCAGCAGCTCCGAATCCTCGCCGGAGAACACACCTCGGGGATTGCGACGGGTTGGGTAAGTAAATGTGCCCCAATAACTTGGCTCATTTAGTAAGGGTGACATGCACTTTTGTCATACTGTTCGCCTTTTTCTGGGCTAAAACGGCTTGCACATGTATTTAAGAAGTGGGTGTGTTGCGAATGTGTCGCCCGCGACCTTTTAGTGGCACAGCTGCGCTGGCTTCCATGCGACACAAATTAGGCAGCGTGCCGTTGGATTGTCCGACTGATTTGGATTGAGCGCAGTAAATAACTTTTAAATTGTGTCGCAAGCCCTAGCGCTTACATGCACCACTAACAAGATGGTAAAGTCTGTCTGACCTGAGCGGGGAAGCGACACATTCATGATTTCGGGCTCACAATCTTAGTGAATAGCCACACGCTGGATTATAGACACACAATGCGTCATATATCTTGCCTGAAACAAATGTTCTAGTTCAGATTTTTAAAACAAAAGCTTTTATTGCCATATATGGATTTTAGGAACCTCTATGAAATTCCACCTTCACATCTGCGATGTACGTCTGCATCTTTATACCATACCAGTCTTCTGCTGTGTACACTACATGTCATGTACAGATTATTGCCAGGTATCCCTCTATTATTAGGACCATCCTGAATTGTATATATTTATCCATTCTTTAAACTCATTCATAAAATGTAAAAAAAGACCTGCAGCAATGAATAAACTTCTTTCTGCTTGTCTTGCCACCAAATCTAAAGCAGAGCTTTCACACATAATAATTTGATGAAATATTTTAAATATGAGTCATATGATACTTAAAATGTTTAAAAATACAAAGGTTTCCTCTACCTATTTATATATCCTTTATATACTTTTTTTTCATCTATGCACATTAGAGGCACATTAGTAGGTCCATTCCTACTGTCATTATTCATTCAGGGCATTTTACAGGTTTATTACAACTTTCAGATCAGCTGGACATGATGGGACACATAACCCCTTTCAACAACAGTAATAAATAAAACATTGTAGCCCATCATTTGGGACAGATTTACAAATGCTGTCTAAACTGACAAGTCAGTTTAAAAATGTATCAGATTTATCATGTGGTACGATAAAGTTTCTTACAACTTTACATCTCTTATAAGCTGTCTTATTTTACATTCACAGAAAGTGTGGCTAGCTCACAGCCCCCATAGCCTTCTATTCTGCACGGTCACAGTGTGGTGAGGCCCAGTACATGTCACAAAATATAGAGCAGGGTCTATTCCTGCCCATTCTGTTGTGCCTGTTTGAGGCCCATAATTACAAGAAGGTAACACACTGAAGGGCATGTACCAGTCATGGCCAACTTATGACAATCGTGTTAGAGGTGGCAAGCTTGGAAGTTTTTCCTGATATCTGGAGGGAGGTGGGACAACTCTCATCTCAGCAGGATGCTGACACCATCTTTGACTTCCCTACCTGACAGCATCAGCATGCCGAGGTAGGGCAATTCTCCTGCTGAGAATGTGAACAGTGGGCATTTACATCCATTAATGAAGGCAGTTAGTTAGGCAGTGAAGCCAGAGCTGCCACTTGCACTAAATTTATAGCAGTCTTGTACCCATACAGCTGGCAACACTAGAACTTTGCCCCACAGTTGTCCTGTCAGAGGCAGATAGCTGGACCAAGGTGACTATAGGAGAGTCATCACACCCCAGCCACTATTTTATAGCAGCTACCAAAATCGCACCCTGCTGCCAATGTATCCACCACAGTTACCACTCAGCAATAATGAGGGAAGAGAACTTTTTCTTTATACAAAGTGTTGTTCAAGATTATCTAAAGCTGGAGCACCGAGCGGGATATACTTTTCCGCCCAAAAGCACCGGACCCTTATTGGAACATTTTTTATAAAGCATTCTCTCTTTTATTCAAGGAAAAAAAAGGCATGTCTTTGTCACTGTCAAGGATGCCACCGTGATCCATGTCTCAGATCGCGGGCACATCCTCTGTAGGCCACGCTCCTGCTGCTTCCTGAGGTAGCGCGCTCACTCAGCTATGGCGTGCGTGTGCCGACTCTCTAGGAACTGAAAGGGCCAGCATCCTCCTAATTGGCGCTGGCATTCCCGGCTCTACTACATAATTCAGCGGCTCCCAGCATCCCCTGTAGATCTTCAAGTAATTCTTCATGTGTTCCTGTGACGTTCCTGTACTCATGTGGAGGTCCTTTACTCCTGTGGCAGTCCTGTGTTCCTGTGGCGGTCCTGTATCCTGGTGGCCATCCAATGGTCCTGCCATCCCGAGGTTCTGCCATCCCGAGGTCCTGCCTACCTGCGGTCCTGTCTTCCCTGTGTCTCTACCTTGATTGCCACCGCGTGCCTAGTTGCACCCGTGGAGCGACCTGGTGGCTCCCTGCTGCAGCAAGACCATCCCGCTTTGCGGTGGGCTCTGGTGAAAACCAGGGGTCCACTTCGACTCGGCTCCCGGGTTGTGGCTAGTACCATCATACCCCGCGGTGGTCCAGGGAGTCCACTGACTTTAGCCCCAAGAGACTCTCCCACACCTCCGTGTGTGACAATCAGCATGAAAATGTAAGTGAGCTTAGCTCAAAAGTGATTTCCTTTCAAGGCATGCACTCACCAAATACTTTCATTTAAAGGGCCATTTCACATATCACTAATGTGCCCAATCAGTGCGCCTTCCCAATGCAAGTAAGTAACTTTATCATAAGGAAGGTGCTCCAGTGTTTTGTTTCCTGCTCAAAGCTTTGCATAACTGTGTTTACCTCAATTCCAATTTATTGTACCAATGCAGACCAGACCACTGAAGCCGATCACTGGCTTTACTGGTCACATTCTTTCCGTGCCACTGTCCCCACTGAAGAAAAGGCAACCCCAGAGTGGCAGATTTGGAGAACTGGGAAATTTGCCAAATGAGTAATATACTTCCACTGGGAATGATATCAAACAGTACCAGGTATGCTGGGACACAATTATTGCTAAATAATGGGTTTCAAATAATATGACTTCAAAAACCCCTATAGAAATAAAATGGTCCCTAGAATTCTAAAATTTTCTTGAAAATGTGAAAAAATGCTGTTCGATTTGTGATCTTTCTAGCATTGTAATAAAAGAAAAGGATACTTATAAAGTGACACCAACACAAAGCTGAGATATGGTAAATGTTACTTAGTCTTGCTATCCAAATTAGTTACTATCAGTTTTAAAAACAGAACATTTTGAAAAAAGCTATTTTTTTCAGAATTTTGGCCAAATTCACCTTTTTTTCATAAATAAATTCAAAATATATCAACCAAAATTTCTCACTAACTTGAAGTACAACATGTCATGAAACAACAGTCTCAAAACCAAGTGGGTAAGTGGAAGTGTGCAAAAGTGTCATATAAAAGTTTTGAAAAATAGGGCTTGGTTATGAAGGCACAAATGAGCTTGGTCACTTCTCAATTTCACTGAGGTTTTTAGGGCAGGGCATGTGTAAGAAAATGAAAGGAGGTTGTCTATTAAGAGTACAGAGGCAGAAGTAAAATTCCAATTTTAGCAGCATGGAGTAGTGCTAGAGTATATACATATTATAAATGTATAACTATATTTATGGTCGTGTCCAATGCAAAGTCATGAAGTTGGTTCCATTGCTACTGATCAATAAGTGACTTTTTTGTAATTGACCCCCTTTTTTTTTAGATGTTTCATTCATGACTGTTAAGAACATTGATGTTGATGATAATTAGAAATGTCTATTCCATGAGTTTCTGAATCAGCACTCACATCTAAACAATGCCAATCAGTAGACCAAGGAAAGGATTCCCTGTAGTGTGCAACACAAAAGTGTGACAACAGTCCAATTTCCCTGGTTATGCAAATAAAACTGACCTCTCCACAGGAGCTCTGTTTACTGGGAGAGCGGAAAGTGGTCCCTACCCTGAGACTTTACAGACATTTAATTTAGCAAAAACAAAACTATTAACTTGCTACTTCTTCAATTTTGTAATCGCCAGAGATATCTGCCACCCATTTATATTGAAAGGTTGATGTCATTTTAGTCTTAGGCTTGTATTACACAATTTCTGGACTGATGAGCAGTGATCAAAGAGGCATTCCCATCGTATGTATTTCTGACATATCCACAGGAGGTGGGATCCTCACCTATCTCGGAAACGCAACTGCCTTGTGCTCCTTCCCACGCCCAGATTGAATGAAGACTTTACTCCATTCATATTAATGGGAGTATTGAGTCTGTACACTCACCTATTTTCAACACTTCCATAGCTATACATTTGCAGCAAACTATCCATTCTGCAGTGCTGCAGGAAGAAGAACATTCAAATTCAATTTCTGAGATAGGTACGGGTCTTATGGATATGGCATAAATACAGAAGATGGGAATATCCCTTTAACTACATACTCGGGGGAGTTTATGACCCCACTTTACTACTGCAAAAATATTTTTAAACTCTTCTTGAGCTAAATTTATTGAGCAAATTGTGTTTTTGCAGTGCCTTTACTCTTTATTAATAAGGTGATAAGGACAATGCCATGGTGTAGGCAGGGTCACTGGCCTCATTTATCTTTATCTACACAATCTACAAGCTGGGGTAGATTTAATTTTAGGTGCCTGGACTATAGTGGTAAAAGATGACGCCCAATCATGTTTTTTTTCTTCCTGCTAATTTTCTATGTTATAACTCCCAATCTGGTAAACTGGTTATCATCTGCAGCAGCATAAACTATTGAACAGGTCTATTTCCAATGTTTATTCCATGTGGATTATTTACACCGAATGTGGATGAGATTAGGTAAAACCTGTCAACTTCCCTTCTATTGTAATTGCGATAAAATTTTGGAAAATCTGAAGACTACCATCCAATGTGGTCACTTCATTATATTACATATAATGGTACGGTAACACCCCCTAGAGCCTTTCAGACTCATTAGTGTAATTTTAAAGGTTGATTTTATAAGGAAAGAGGCGCTGGATAACAAATATAAAAGATTACCACAGTCACAGTGCCTGGATCTATGAGTAAGGCCAGTTGCACACTGGTCCGTAATGTGCCACGGACTTATCACAGTTCTGGAGACTGAACTCTGTGCATATTGATATATGATGCACAGAGTACTTGTTTCCCCGAGATGTAGTAAAGCCGACACTGTACCGTTGCATAAATTCCACAGAGCAGCATGATTTATTGATCTAATGTCATCTTCAGTGACCATTATTAAAAAGAAACAGTATCCACGGCAAGTTGTCAGCCTGCCAGAAGGTCTTCTGATGCTCAAGTGCTCTTATTGTATAAATGATTAACACTGATACTACAATGAAGGAGCCTTTGATTCAGCTTCAATTGCATAAGTGACCAGTCAGCTCCAAATCCACTAACACACAATTATCTTGGCCGTGCATTAGATTATCTACCTCTATTACATTGCAAAATAGGACATTTCCTGTCTCGACAAGAGAAAAATATCTGCACCTTCTTCCTTTCAATTCATAACATTTCACTAATGTATTGATGTTCAATTCAACTTCCTGGCAGGTTATGCAAATCTTCAGGATGTAGGTTAGGCTTACTAAATGTGTATGACTTATAGGAGAAAGTAATTTCCGATACTGTTACAATTACAAGTTTCCTATTTGCAAACTTTTATGTCACAATGTAATGTAACATTAGGAACTCTTCACAACTTGGTTTACACTTAATCAAATAAACCAATGAACATTTTTATATTACTTACATGGGTTTAAGAAAAAAAAAGTAATAGGCTGGGCACACATGGGTGCAGCAGTCCTGACTGCATTAGAAACTCTGATTTCTATGAGTTCAATTGTTAAAAAACAGCAGAATTTGTTACTACTGTACTGTACTTGATAGTTGGAGAGTGACCCCAATTATTTCTACTCTGCTGCCATGTACCAAGGCCAGTGCCATCCAAAGCTGTCATTGTAGTCATCCAAAAAGTTGTCAGAAGCTGAGAACTAGTGGCACAGGAGTGGTGTTTATTGTGGTGGCACAGGGGTGGTGTTTATTGTGGTGGCACAGGGGTGGTGTTTATTGTGGTGGCACATGCGTGGAGTTTATTGAGGTGGCACAGGAGTGGTGCTTGTTGTGGTGGCACATGACTGGAGTTTATTGTGGTGGCACATGAGTGGTGCTTATTGTGGTGGCACAGGAGTGGAGTTTATTGTGGTGGCACAGGAGTGGAGTTTATTGTGGTGGCACAGGAGTGGCGTTTATTGTGGTGGAACAGGAGTGGTGTTTATTGTGGTGGCACAGGAGTGGTGTTTATTGTGGTGGCACAGGAGTGGAGTTTATTGTGGTGGCACAGGAGTGGTGTTTATTGTGGTGGCACAGGAGTGGAGTTTATTGTGGTGGCACAGGAGTGGCGTTTATTGTGGTGGCACAGGAGTGGCGTTTATTGTGGTGGCACAGGAGTGGAGTTTATTGTGGTGGCACAGGAGTGGTGTTTATTGTGGTGGCACAGGAGTGGAGTTTATTGTGGTGGCACATGATTGGAGTTTATTGTGGTGGCACAGGAGTGGAGTTTATTGTGGTGGCACAGGAGTGGAGTTTATTGTGGTGGCACAGGAGTGGAGTTTATTGTGGTGGCACAGGAGTGGTGTTTATTGTGGTGGCACAGGAGTGGTGTTTATTGTGGTGGCACATGAGCACAGCGAGTTATGTGCTCTACATGATACTAGATGTGTGTGGGCACTGAGGACAATGGCACAGACAGGCGCCCGGGATTCCTGCACACACTTCAGGACAAAGGCTTGTGAGGGTGAACTTTAGCAGAGGCGTCGTGCTGAGGCCTGTGCCCCTGCCTGCTTCCTTCCTCTCCCCCTCCCCTCCTGTTTGCACTCGGCTGATCCACAGCGGAAATTCCTTTCCGTTTTTGTGAATGACAAACTCATTAACAATTCATCAACACAACCTGTTCCAGCCGGCCCGTCTCCAAGGCAACGAGCGCCCGGGCGGCTGTGATTGGTCGGCGCGCACAATGTATCCATTGAGACGTTGGCTGTTTGTATCCATTCAGTAGCTGCTGCCTGTGGCTGGGCCGCGCGGAGCTGATTGATCCTCACACAGAGGACGAGACGCGGGAGACGCGGGCACCATTCACACTCTCTCCCCCACAGACTCCCCGCTCCTTCCTCAATGATAGACAAGCTCAGGCCCGTGCAGCCCTCTGCAGACATGGCGGTCAGTAAGTCGGTGGCCTGGCTGAACGAGCAGCTGGAGCGGGCCAACGAGCGCCTCCTGCTCATGGACTGCAGACCGCAGGAGCTCTACGAGTCGTCCCACATCGAGGCGGCCATCAACGTCGCCATCCCGGGCATCATGCTGCGCCGCCTCAAGAAGGGCAACCTGCCCATCCGCTCGCTGTTTGCCCGCGGGGAGGACCGCGACACGTTCGCCCGGAGATGCGGCTCCGACACCGTCATCTTGTACGACGAGAACAGCAGCGACTGGAACGAGAACACGGGCGGAGACACGGTGCTGGGACTGCTGATGAAGAGGCTCAAGGACGAGGGCTGCAAAGCCTACTACCTGGAAGGTGAGTGTGCCCGGGAGCGGGGTGCCAGGGGAGAGGGGGGCACTGCACCCAGAAGAGAAAGGGGCGCTGTGCCCAGGAGCGGGATCCCAGGGGCGAGGGGGGCACTGCACCCAGAAGAGAAAGGGGCGCTGTGCCCAGGAGCGGGGTTCTCAGAAGCCAGGTGCCCAGGAGGGAATGGGGTGCTGTGCCCACAGAAGGGTTCTCATGAGAGAGGGGTGCTGCGCCCAGGAGAGGGGGTGCAACACCCTGGGAAAAGGGGGGCACTGCACCCAGATGCCCAGAAGAGTATGATGTGCCCATAGAGGGGTTCTCATTATAGAGAGTGGTGCTGCGCCCAGGAGAGGGGGATGCAACACCTGGAAAAAGGGGGGGCAATGCACCCAGAAGCCAGATGCCCTGAAGAGAAGGGGGTGATGTGCCCACAGAGGGGTTCTCATTAGAGAGGGGTGCTGTGTCCAGGGGGGGGGGGGACACTGCACTCAGGAGCGGGTACCCAGGAAAGGAGACACCATACACACTGGAGTCTGCACCATAAGGCAGAGACCTCCTCTAGATCTGATCATACAGGATTTATCACTGTTATGTGTCACAGCCATCAGCAATTCTGGGTAATATTTATGCAGTATGACCCCATTACTGGTCTCCCTTTCCTTGAGCATGGCTTTCCTAGTTCTATTCGTGACGTGTAAGATTCTGGATAGCCGGAAAGGTTTACAGATTATTTCCCTGGTGATTATCAGTGGCCTTGTCGTGTGGCTACCTGCATTATGGGGTGGATATCTTTTCTAACTGCTGCCCAGCCATTGATAGGTTCAAAGTCTTATGTATGAAGGTCAACCAAATCTGCATTACACATAGACCAGAGCCGGTCCTTTCTACAACTGTAGAAAGATTTTGTAGGGAGTGGGGGTGCATCCATTATCTTACCACGGAAGCTCTTTTGCGAATATAATGGCACTCTATAAATAAAAATGATTGTTATTATGGATCTGATAGTTATCAACTTTACTATAATCTATAGATTCATAAACTAATTTTTTTTTTTTTTTTCTTTCCATTTCAGGTGGTTTTAACAAATTCCAGGCAGAGTTCCCCATCCATTGTGAAACAAACCTGGATAGTTCATGCAGCAGCAGTTCTCCTCCAGTCTTGGGTTTGGGAGGACTTCGCATCAGCTCAGATTCTTCATCTGATATTGAATCTGATATTGACCGGGACCCCAACAGTGCCACAGACTCTGATGGTAGCCCCCTTTCTAATACACAGCCTTCATTCCCAGTTGAAATACTGCCCTATTTGTACCTTGGATGTGCCAAGGATTCCACCAACCTGGATGTTTTAGAAGAATTTGGCATTAAATACATTCTTAATGTCACCCCAAACTTGCCTAATCTCTTTGAAAATGCTGGAGAATTCAGATACAAACAGATTCCCATATCGGACCACTGGAGCCAAAACCTTTCTCAGTTTTTCCCTGAAGCGATCTCCTTTATTGGTAAGTTGTGATATTTCAAGATGTTTACTGTAGACTTGTGACTTTCCCTTTAAACTCTCTGTAGAGCCTTGAAGCTGTGAACTTTCATCTGCCTAGCACAGTGCAATGGTAATATGAGCACGACAGGAAGAGAAATTTGGCTGGAAGCCATGTAGAACTTAATCTCTAAGCATTGTAGTCCGTTTCCTCTTACAAAGGAACCCATTTTAGAGCAATGTTGACATCCTGTTCCTCTTAATGGACTGTCCCCTGTGACTTCCCTCGTTCTTATGAAATGTCTGAATAAACCCATTGTTGACTGCAGTTTTAAGGATTTTTTTTTTGTCATAATTGACAAAGCGGGGAGGGGAAATAAAGCCACATTTCTTACTTTAACTTGCTGACCGGGAGGGTTGTGTCTTTTATAGGATTTGTTTTTAGCCCTTGGGCCCCTCTAGTGGTTGGATGTGCTGATACATATGGGACTGATATTTTGGCCTCGTGATATCTATCTCTGGCCAATTTTTATTCTCTTGACCATAGCATGGGCTAGTCTACAATTATTTATGTGATCTCAAAAATGTGCAGGTTTTGTTGCAAGGAAACTAATGTTCTGTTTTCACTTTTTTTTTTTTTTTTTTTTTTTTTTTTTTTTTTTTTTTAGATGAAGCGCGAGGTAAAAGTTGTGGTGTTCTGGTCCACTGCTTGGCTGGAATCAGTCGGTCTGTGACAGTAACTGTGGCTTATCTCATGCAGAAGCTGAACCTTTCCATGAATGATGCGTACGACATAGTCAAGATGAAGAAATCCAACATCTCACCAAACTTTAACTTCATGGGCCAGCTTCTGGATTTTGAAAGGACATTAGGTCTTAGTAGTCCTTGTGACAATAGAGTCCCCCCTCAGCAGTTGTATTTCACAAGTCCAGCCAATCAAAATGTCTTTAAAGTAGATTCTTTGCAATCCACGTGAGACAGTTTATTGGGTGTTCTGGTGATAATCATTCCTTAAAAGAAATGTTTCTCTTTAAAATCTGTCAAGAGTCTTTTGACAGCTGTCATTGCTTGTAGGAGGTCATACCTGTGAATCAAGATTCTTAAAGTTGCAGTAGGCGAGATGGTTACTGTATCTAGAGCATGGAGAAGGCCTTGGAATGACTTTGGAAGCTTACATGAGAGCACTGCCTTAGAAATGTTGTGGCTTAAGATCCAAAAAGTAACGATGGACTTGTATTAATCCATAAAAGCTATGGATGAACATTTTATATACGTCCGTCTTCTGTGAAGACTGGTCCTCCTGAACGTTGAAGGAGCCAAAGAAAAGCATTTGAACTTCTGATGAATTTGAAGTACTCGGCTTTGTTTTTAATTCAGATCTACAAAGTTCTGTACATATCCACTTTTATATGTAGCACTGTTGATATTTTTACGTATATATAAAGAGGTGGACTGAACTTTTCCTAAGTGTAGCTGATATGGTCTTGGAAGAGGAATCCACAACTTCAGGCATTTCTACTTTTCTCTATCATGGCAGCTGTACATTTTGCAGCAAGGACAATTTGTAACGCTTCTACACTCTACATTAGTAGAGTTGTCAAATTACAATTGTAATTCTCAATTGCATTATTGTAACTTTTTTTGCCTGAGCTTTGTGAACCACATGTTGGTTTTCATGTAAAATCTTTTAATTCTGAAATTTCTTAATGTGAATTACCTCTGACCTTAGGGAGTCTTGCCTCGAATATTATATGGTATGTATGAGATCTTTTCTGGACTGTGTAAACTGGAAGTATGTATGTACCAGTGACTTGCGAAGCCTAGATTGCACATTTATTGCCAATAAGGGAGATTCTTGCTCTCCCAAATGTCCACGGAGTAAAGTTTTAAAATGAAATTTATTATAGATCTTTAAATTATTAATAAATCACTATTTTGTTTATTGAATTTTTGAAGTTTGATTGTTTCCTGTCTTTATGCTGTATATCACTGCTGAACTACTGGCTTTGGGAGTGATTAAGGTAAGCTTAAACATGCGTATTAACTGCCTGTATACCAGCCTTAAACTTTTTCTTGTATATAGGGATATCGGGACCCTCAATATACATGGTGCGGTAAATTCAGTAGAACTGCATGGGAGTTCAGGTGTTACCACTTGTATAAAGACTGTTAACCTGAGCAATAATTTGCCTGCATTAAAAACAAACCCCCAAAATCAATAGCTCTTGAGATGTAGAACAACTTTGCCTGTTATCTTTGCTTATATCCAGCAATTTCTTTGCTATACCCCATCAGATAATCTCAGTAACTCCTTCCCCTGTCTGTGCTGACAAGCCCTGGAGACTGTCCTACAAACAACTCTAGGAGGAAGTCATGTGACCAAGCTCTCTGTGAACAGGGTGTTCAGTGCTGTGGATACAGATGTCTCTTACACAGAATAGTGAGATGCATGTCCTCCATCCCTGTCTGTGACAGAACTATTTTACACTCCACCTTGTACTCAGCACTGTTAACCCTATACACTTCATGTAACTTTCTACCACTTACTACATGTTCCTCCAAGTGATGGACAATGCCAGGTTACTTGCTATATACATCCTGTATGTGCACTATGCAGTGTTCAGTAGATTTTCTTGTAGGAATCTTGCTGGATTTGCTGCTAAATTACTTTGAGAACACAATAGGCTTCACAGCAAGTACAGGAAGGGTTTATTCTTCACACACTATCTTTGGAAAGAAATGGTTGAGAAGCACATTATCTACATCAAAATGCATTGCAACAGCTGGAGAGATATGCCTAGTTAAATTTATGTTTAAAAATTGTAACTGTTAACATTACATTTAGTGTTTTCTTTAACTCAAATGTCCACTAATTTAATTCCAGTAAATCTCTTCAGCTGTTGCAATGCTTTTTGAAATGCATGCACTAAAGGCCTTATGTGCCCACACCCTAAATGGCAAAGCTTGCTATAAGATATCATTGTAAAAGGCCTCACATCTGTTGGTTATTCAACCTGCATAGTGAGAACTAGGACCATGTGTGTTGTCTACCCTCCTCCCCTAAATTAGAAGAACCATAGCTTGAATTCCAATGGTGTCCCTTGCACAAAACCAATACAGGCAGATTTAATTGATTCCTTTATTTATATAGGGCACACAGATTATGCAGCGCTACATAGCCAAATCGGTCCATTTACTAATCTTGTTGAAATGACACCATACAAACCTGGACTAGAAGGTCCTAATAGGCTTGATGTTTTTAGTTTTTAGTGTGCTCATGCACACAGCTGTGAATCTCACAGCCCAGTGCATGTGAGGATTGCCAGAGATGCAAAAGATAGAGCAAGTCCTAATCCTGCCGGGCAGTGATCTTCAATGGCCATCTGTGCGTGAGCTGAGGACGCCCACAGCTGACACACAGGATGCACAGGGCCATAGCCATTTGTATATGTATAGCCTCTTCAGATATATCCTTCTACTGAAGTGGGATAATACTGCCTCTTAGCTTGCCATGTTGGAGCTACAACTTTGAGTATTTTATTTTTTCTACAACCAAAAAAAAAAGTGCTAAAATAGAGGTGCCTGGCATGAAGCAGTTCTCTACTAGAAACTGATTACCCTTCTTGTCCTGGCCCACAAATGATATTCAATGTGATGGATTGTCTGACTGTAAAGTATAAAATGCTGAAAGACTTCATTTCATTGCTGCTGTGCCTTTGAGCAAATTGGGGTGTAACATTTTATTTTCTACAGGCCTGTGTCTGTAGTGAATACAAGATACTTCTGATCTATATCTCACCAAGTTTATATGTTGAAAAACAGGATGCATTAAAAAATACTAAAGGCAAGTTGGACAGCAGCATTTTACACTGAGACTGGTATTCCCATTGTAGCTATTCACAAGGTGTTGAGGTTACAGAAACCGCCAAACACCGTTCTTGTATGTCCCATAAGGGCGCTGTCCCACATTGCGTTTGCAAACGCAGACAAAACCGCGCCCACCGGGGGCGGTCCGATCACATCAGCGTTTCTAAGGAAACGCCTGCGATCGAGTACGAGCCGCCGGTGTTTGGCGTTAAATTAATGCAAAACACCGGTGGCTCGTTCCCGATCGCAGGCGTTTCCATAGAAACGCCGATGTGTTCGGACCGCCCCGGTGGGCTTGCAAACGCAATGTGGGACAGCGCCCTAAAGGTAAATGGAGTACCGGAAACTCTGCAGCTTGTTGTGTAACAATGGTTCTGTAACTCTTATTCAACTCAATGAGAGTTGTGGTTTTGGTAGAACTGCCGCATTTGTCAGTTTTCGTAACTTTGTCCACCTCAGTGTAACTAGGTTGAGAAGCAAGAGCTCCGTTTAATGCTGACCAGGCTTTTTTCATGTGTTCTTGCTTTTTAACGTACCTATACATTCAGCAGGTAGTCATTGCTGCAGCCAGACTGCTAGGGCATCTCAGGACCAATTTTTGACTGCCACACAGCTGGTTACTGGTTGGCCCCCTACCTTTTTTTATACAGGGAGTGGCTGCACTCAAATTTATTTTTTTCAGGGACCAGGTCTGGTAATCCCTTTACCATGGCCCCTAAAAAAAAAAAAAAAAATGTGTGCCCTGCAAATACTCCATTTCTAACCTCAACCTATATAATGTCCAATTTCCCACAGCCCCTGATCTAAAATGCCGCCTTTCCTGTAGCCCCCCCTTCATAGTACCCCTTTTTCTGTAGCCTCTTCCATAACACCTCTCTTTTCTGTAGCCTCTTGTTGCATAACCCCTCCCTTTTCTGGAGCCCCCTTTTTGTTGTCTACCTTTACAAGAAGGGGGCTACAGAAAATGGGATATGACAACACTCATTTTTCTATAGCAGCCCCCTAAACACTTATAATGTCTTTGTCTTTTCACTGCGAGTAAAAAAAAAAAAAAAGCCATATACGAGTATAATCCAAAGCACCTAATTTTACCAAAAAAGGGGGAAAATGTATTGAGTAATAAGCCATGGGGGGATTTCTATGTGTTTCATTGCTGTGGAATGTGCTGTTTTGATTGTCAGCTACCTTTTGTTTGCTGTAAAGGGGTTAAATGACATGAGCCTCAGGAAAATAGTTACCTGCTGTGAAGAACTGTGAAAGTGGGCTGTGGAGAAATTTAACAACCCTGATCTTGTTTTATGTGTCTTCCTTGCTTGGCATCTATATCCTGTTATGTTCAAAGTACAGATTTGCTAGCAGCTCCGGCAATTTCCTGTCCAGCTGTATCTCAAGTTTTTTTTTTTAAATTTAAATATGGACTGCAGATAATTTTAGCCAGAGTTTCCTCTTTGTGGATTATTAATCTTGTTCCCTCGAAGAACTTGCATGCATGTTCATACAGCTCTGCACAAATCAACAGATGGCTCTTCTACCTCCATTTCCTCTTGATTCGCAGAGGGTTTTATTTTCTTCGTCAGCCTACTTCTGAAATTAACAGTGTTGGTGAGAAGCCATATGCCATTACTGCAATTGGAGAGGATTGGCTGTCAGTTGAAGATGTCTCTCCAGGGTCTTAGTATGAACTAAACCTGTTGAGTTTCTTTGAGCCTCACTTTAACAGTGTGCATTCTGCCTTTATGTTCTTAACAAATCACCTAGTGCTGCTGCATGTTCTCCACCTTATTTGTTTTTTGTTTTTTTTGGTCACAGGATTGATCAGAAATTGGAATTAAAAATCTATTTAGCAGGCTGTAAAGTCCTATTAAGCCACGTTAAAGCACGTATAAGATTCATACCCAATACCATTAAATAGCGATATATGATCTACAGAGTCCCTTCTTCCCAGGTTAACAGCAATGTCAAACTTATCAGCTTTTTCCCCTTTTTCAGTGCGTTAAAAATATGCATGCGTTATTTGACGGACTGCTCAAAAACGTATTCAAAACGCCACCTGTGCCATCATTTGTGTGAGGGTGGTTTCACATTGGCTTTTTTTTTTTTCACATCTGTGATTTTTTAACAACCCTTTTTGGCTTATGGACACATACATATTGGTTTTCTCTTCCTGGGCTGCCTCCAGGACCCAAGAAAAGGCTAGTCCCCGGTTGGGGATGTTGCAATTGCGTAGTGTTTTTTGATGTGTTTTTCACGCATTCCAAAGGCTTCAGACTTGATCACATGCTAAGGTTACATTGTGTTTTAGCAGATACAGTGGAAACACAATGTAACCTTGGCATTTGATCAAGGTTGAAGCCTTGGGAATGGGTCAAAAACGCATCCAAAAATTGTGCCGCAACGCACCGTGTGAATGTCCCCTCAGTGATTCTTTTCAATGAGCTTTTTTTTTTTTTTTTACTTAATAAGTATAAATTTTTTCCCACAGTACAGCAAAATATACTCATATCTTTATGCAGGTGAGTTTTCAAATAAATACAACAATCACTAATCACTACAAATATGACTATATACATACTACCAAATACCAAGACCCGTATCTTTTCAATAAGCATATATACTGTGATTCCCCCTCAATCCACCCCCCTTAGGTCCACTGGCAACAGGAATGAGAAGAGAGGAAAAAGAAGAAGAAAAAAGCTTTTTCACACTTCACTAATTTTCACCACAGCGAAAAATATATCTGATCAGTTGAGAATGAATCTGGGCTTTTTGTGTTTACTGACAACCATGGATCAGTGGAAAAAAATAAAGTGTGAAAAGGCCCACTGAAAAGAATTGTTCAGTAAGGCATCAGTGAAAAATCACTGAAGCCAGGAAGAGAAAAACAACCTGTATGTGTCCATAAGCCAACACGGTTTCAGTGAAAAATCACTGATGTTAAAAAAAAAAAAAAAAAATGTTAAACCACCCTCAGATACATTTACTTCCTTGCAGTGCCGCCTCCTGTCTGTTCTCATCAGACACTTCTCTTTGTAACCAATAATATATCAGGTGAGTATCCCATTGTCATCTGTACTATGTCTGCCTGCTGGGAGCTTAAACATTGCTACACCCGAATTAATTCTAACATATATATATGTGTCTTTTATATATTGTAGGGATTCAGCAGAAACGGTCAGGGTCAGCAGTGACAGCTTTCTCAGCAGGTTGAAGGTCCAAACTGTGCATTTATTTTGCAAATATCCAGCAGTAAACAAACACATAAAACCAAATCCTATCCCTGTTCGGCTCTAATTACACATCAGGATACCTCGCTCTCCTAGTGCAGGCCTAATACCTTGAACCCCAACAATTTCACAACGTCCTTATTTTGCACAGATCTCAAGCAGGTGGCCTGCTACCAGCCTTACTTCCCCCATACTGACATTCTGTGCAATGCATGTCATCCCCACTGATGATCTCAGCAAGTCTCACCTAAGAACATCCTGGTCTAGGGTTGTGGACAGGAAGACTCCCACTACCAGCCTACCCTCCAGTCCAAGAAATGCAGCCCATGTAACTCTAAAGAAAAAAGCCTTAACAGACTAGGTTCTACTAAAGCAAGGGAGATATACACTCCTTCCAAAATCTTACCATACACTTTACCATTAACGGGGTTCTAATGTATGCTCACCAAAGTTATCATTTTTATATCATTTTTATTTATTTTTTTATCATTCTTTTATTGTAAAAAGTCAGATAAATCAACAAGCAAGACATATGTGGGTGCTCACAGGCATATCATTGGTAGCAATGTAATAATTCTTAATGGTCTATTTCGGCCTGATTTATCAGTAAAAAGTTGATCAGTTTTGAGCAACCTCTTCTAAACATTTCCCTTCTCCAGCAGTGGCGCAAAAATATCTGAACTCTTACGATAAATCAGCAGCTCATATCTGCAATGGGCCCAAAAAAGTTACAAATACAAGAGGAAAAAAAAAATTAGAAAAATGACCCCCACTGACGTTTATATTCCAATGGACTAGGGATATAATGAATTGGGTAACAATTGTGGGCATGCCTCTTTATGTTGGTCATACATTAGGTATTTTGATAGGTGACAGTATTTGTTTAAGGCCAGATTCAGACTGTACGACTGTGATCAGTCCAGGATCATGGAACGTGAAAAGTGCTATGTATTGAGATATGACACATGGAGTACAGTGTTGGCTCTGCTGCATATCGCGAATGTAGGAACTTTGTGCATCATATATCAAGTTCCATCCCTGGGATTGTAGTCAGTCCGTTGCTTGGCATATTTAACAGACTGATTCCGGACAATGTGAATATGGTCGCTTCCACTGATATGCAGCAGGGCCAACACTGTAATGATTACAATTTCGGCTTTGTTCCATTTAGGGGAAGCAGGAACTCCAATCCCAGCAGTGTAGTCAAGGTATTTATCGTGATCACAGACAGTGTGAATACATCCTAAGGTCTAAGCTTACATTGATAAAATGCAGATATGTTTTTGGCACGATAACTGCCTTTAGTTAAATCAGTTATGCACATCATGTTAGAGTGATATATTGCATGGTGAAGCATCAGTGGACAATCAAGCGTGTCTAATATATGTAGTTACATTGTTCAAAGTGCATTTTAAAATAGACATGTGCAGTATGGACACATCCAAGATTCCAGTTTTTCTATTGAATATATACTCTTTTCGCTCTTACACTCTCTAAATCTCATCATCTTTTCTCCCAACCTCACCTATCAATGACAGTTAATGGCTTTCCATTTTTCTCCAGTCATGGGTTGTAACATAGCATTTGATTCCACCCATGCAAGCCCTTACCAAATCCTGTCTCCTCCACCACAAACATTTCATATATCCATTATTTCCTCAACCTGTCCTGATAATCCCAGCCTGGACTTATGCAACATTTTTCTATATGGCCTCCCCTCTAATGACCTCCACTGAAATTATGTAAACTCCTGCAAGAAGGGTCCTCACTTCTTTCAATGATTCATCTTTTACCTTGGTTGTACCTACTAATCTTTAACATTTGTAACATTGCCCATATTTTCTACATGATCTATTTTTATAACTGCTGCTGGAATTTCTGGGATCCTCAGTATCTAAATGAGGATATGGTACGTTGCTGTTTCCAAGCAACAAATAAATCCTTGGCTTCTAACATTTACATTTGACTAGTGACCTGTATTAGTAAAAAAAAATCCCATCAGCATTAAAGGTATAAAAAAAAGCTCCTTGCATCTTCTATGGTAAAGCATCATCACCTTACATTCACCTTACACCAGATAGGGCAGACATTGCTACCCTAGACAAAAGCTTAGTAAATGTTCTGAAGCTATCAGAAACACATTTTGCAGGATGTTGTATGACTGTCTTTAGGAAATGTAGTATTTTAGACATGCAATTTTCGATTAATATAAATGTCACAATGAAGTATAGGTGCACATAATTGATAGTATGGGCACTTTACTTAACACCGTACTCTCTCAAAAATAGCAGGGTTCTCTGCTGGTTCTCTGGGCTGAAGTAGAGTGGGTTCTTAAGGTCCTAAAATTGATAACAGGACATCCACATACCATGCGTCATTTATAATGCTGGTGTCTGCTAATGTGTCCAAGGAACATTAGGGTGTCCCTTAAAGGAAACCTACCACTTGTAGTGGCAGGTTTCCGATGGCAATACCGGGCACCAGCTCAGGGTGAGCTGGTGCCGGAGCTTATTTTAGTTAGTGTTTTAAACCGCGGTATCGCGGTTTAAAACACTTTTTAAACGCTATAGCCGGCGCAGGCAGGTACGCGTTCGGCGCTTACCGTGCACGCGGCTCTCATTCACTTCCTATGTAGCCGCGCGCACGGTAAGCGCCGAGCGCGTACCTGCCTGCGCCGGCTATAGCGTTTAAAAAGTGTTTTAAACCGCGATACCGCGGTTTAAAACACTAACTAAAATAAGCTCCGGCACCAGCTCACCCTGAGCTGGTGCCCGGTATTTCCATCGGAAACCTGCCACTACAAGTGGTAGGTTTCCTTTAACCCTGGAGTTTGATCATTAGATAGGAATTTAATCTTAGCCACAAGTTCCCCAGGCACTTTTTCTGCCCTAATATTATAAAATCTATCTATATATCTAATATTTATCTATCTGAAGTATATTGTGCCATCATATTCTTCAGCATTTTACAGATTATGGGGTACTTACACAACAAATAAAAATAAGACATTACAGAGCAACAACAATGGACAGATGAAACAATGGGAATTAGGGCCCTGCTAACAAGAGCTTGCAATATATGACATATAAATAATTATATGCCTTATCTTCATATTGCTGAAGTAAGGGGCTCGGCATATAGCCTTCCACTTTCAAAATGTACTTTCAAAATGAACTACTCCACCATAACGAATATACTACCACCCCCTGAAGAAGCGTGGTCGAAACGCACGAGTCTGAAAGGCAACCATAGACTGCGTGAAATGGGTAGGATACTAGTCTTTTACTTGTGAGCTTTATGTCTAGGTGCACATCCTATGTTTACCCCTGATATATTCGGTTATGGAAATGATATTAACTGCTGATGTGTCACCTAAGGGACTGAGTAATATACCCTACAATGCGGTCATGTGTTTTTGTCTTATCGGACTTATTGTTTGGATTTTCTCTGTTACACTAATTATTTCATGACGATACAATTATGTGTTGTTTTATGTATTAAATAAAGATATAGATTTTTTTGGTTTTACTATAGAAAGCTGTAACTAAGTTTTTTGTGGAAATATATGACATATAATTGGGGCAGCACGGTGGCTTAGTGGTTAGCATTATAGCCTTGCAGCACTGGGGACCTAATTTCAAGTCGCAGGGTCAACATCTGCAAAGAGTTTGTATGTTCTCTCCTAGTTTGCGTGGGTCCTCCAGTTTCCTCCCACACTCCAACACTGGTAGGTTGATTAGATTGTAAGCCCCATTGGAGGCAGGGAGCAATTTGGCAAGCTCTGTGTAGCACTGTGTAATGTGTGTGCACTATATAAATAAAGAATTATTATTATTAATAGCTGCGGACAGCTATTTCTCAAGACATTCCCTATTTCTCAAGACATTTCCATTAACATGCACACATGGGGAGAAAGGATTAGGCATACTCACATTCCCTACAGTCATTTAAGAGCCAGTCAGACCTGACCTACATCTAAGGGTAGCCTTTTTATGTTGCATCCACATCAAAATAAAAAAATATAATTACTAAAGTCCCATTTATTTCAACAGAAGTCCTACGATGCCAAATTTCAGTGCCTAAACCAGAGCTGCAATGAGGCAGATGACCTCAAACTTATGCTAAGTTGCATGCTCACCTGTAGCAGAAACATTTTTTACTTGGATTTTGGGACAGAAAATTAAATTTACTTTGAAAACCTGTCGGAACTGATTCCCATAATTAATAAAATCTACTTAATTTAGTTTTTTTGTGTCTAGATTGGTTTCTATTATTGCAAAGTTGTGATTTAGAATAAAATTAAGCTTCACTATGAAGAAAAAACTAAAGTTAAAATATAAAAAATATAGTGATATAGATACATCCAATAAAAGAGCAGCACTCCAAGGTGTGTTCCAAATCAAGGGTGAATCATTTATCCAATTTTTCAAGGTGTCTTGTCACTGAAATATTGCAATGGAATAACTGATTCATTTTTGATTTGGAACACACCTCGGACTGCTGCCTCTTCATTGGATTTATTATTGTCACCCAAGCCACAGGATCTTTACCCATATCAGGCTGTGCTGCTCTAGACTTTCCTTTACTAGGGATATAACATGGGTAGATGATAGATAGATAACAGAAAAAAAAATTAAAATGTTAACTTTCCATTCACCCACTTATTTACTTCATTACATGTGACCATTTTATGGATTGAAGAATCATCACTGAGCTATAACTCTGGACATTCATTTTGGCTTTACAAGTAGAGGAGTGATAGAGCCTTCCCTAATTACCTGAATTGTACAGCTGTTAAAAAGTAAAGAAAAAAAAAACAACAACAAAAGAAGTCTCTGGCACCAGAAGTTAAAACATATAGACAGACAGACTGCAGCCTGGGGATCAAATGTCTGCCAAGGTTTGGCTCCACAACCCTGTAAAACACAAGTGATGATTGAACACAAACACTATTCATTGAAGGAGGTCACTGTGCTGGGATGTGACAGCCATCATTCCAAAGTGAAATGACAGATGTGGTGAGAGGGATAGGAGGCATATCCTGTCATGATAACTAGATTATCTAATCCTATCATGTAAATATATGCATACTACCCTCATTTCTCTGGTTCATCTAGGCCAGTGATGGCAAACCTTTTAGACAACGAGTGCCCAAACTACAACCAAAACCCATGTATTTTTTGCAGAGTGCCGATGCGACAATTTAAGCAGTAACTTATTACTCCCTGCTCTGTCACATGTTTAAATTGTATAGGCACCTGAGGACACAATACAGTAGAAGGAAGGAGTAGAAGTTTGGATTATCATTGTAGCTTCCTTCTAGGGTCCTGGGCTGCCTGGGACTGCAAGAGGCCTTGAGTTCTGTCTGGCGAACTCTCCACTGGGGTGATGGGGCGGGTGCCCATAGAGAGGGCTCTGAGTGCCACCTCTGGCACCCGTGCCATAGGTTCGCCACCACTGATCTAGGCTGTAAGGAACCTAGAAGACAATTTTATGAGGCGTCTTTAGTGATAAAATGTTCCCAATTCATTCCCTTTCCTCCTTGTAAATGGCCCCTTGCTGTGTTCTCTAGTTCAATGTGATAAGGGGCTCACATAATTGGTGGGCAGGAAGATAAAACCTATCATTAAGTGGCTGTTTAGGGAGGTCAGGAGTTCATTTGACAAAGTGTGAAGTGCCCAGTCACCTCCTCACCTCTGGGAACTGTGTGTTACAATGGGGTCATGAGGTTAGCACAGGAATGTAACATTAAGATGCGTTATTATGGTCTCTAATACCTTTGAAGTGCATTTCCTTATAAAACCAGGGGGTACCTTACATATTCACCCTTGGCCAGTATGCTCTGTAGGAAGTTTTCCATTCGATGTACACTCTATTTTCGGAGGGATTTTCAGATGGTACTTTATTCTGTGATTATTGATGAAATTTATAATGTTGGCTATGCCCTGATCTAAAATACTCTGATCAAATGATCAGAAAAATGTTCTATATGACAGAAAGGTTAGACTTCCTATTTGCATCCGTCGTAATTTACTTTAGTGTTACAATAAAAACATAAAGTACCATGGAAATATTTTCTATTGTTTTCATATGGGAAAAAAATTATGAAAACCATCGGAAAGAGACTTTAGTTCTTTATTTTAACATTGAAGTGAATTGGGATGCATCCAAGTGACAATTCTTCCATCTCCAAGCAGCAGCATGTCAATTTAGTATTGAGTTTTCTCTTTAAGCAATGCAAAGGTGAAACTCTGTCCTCTGCTGCAGGAAAAATGATTTGGCTGGTTTCTGCTGCTGCGGACTTACTGCTGTATAAATTTTGAGGCCATTACGCTGTGTGTGCACCTAGCCTTAATGTCTGTTTCTATACTTTCAAGGATGAGAACAATGGCAATTCTGTCAGCAGTTTGAATGCGGCTAAAGTCAAATGATCTGTAGTTTAGTGATAAGTAAATAAGAAACTTTTAGGTTACACTTAAAGAAGCCTCAAACAAATGACTATTAACCATCGGGTTGTGTAGTTTACTTTTTTCTGATTGCCTTCTTCTTGACATTTCATCTTCCACTCCTTTACTTTGTATGATGTGATCTTTCACATCTTTTTTAGACACAAATGTTTTTTTTTCATAAAGCCCTCCTGGCCGTATTTGTGGCTCAGGTGTCAACAGTATTTCTGGCCCGTGTTTTGCATGTTTTTTTTTCGGGGCCAAAAAAAAGGAAAGGCTGGCTAATTAAGTCATGTGATCATTATCCAGTAACCAATCGCAAATATAGGCCCACAAATGTACTGTAACCATGTGCCAAATTAGTTTTTTACTTACTTCTATGGGACTGGCTAAGCCACAAAAACTGCAATTGAGTTTTACTTCAGAGGCACTGGGCTCAGGAATCCTCAGCTATGTTTATGAGCCCATTGAAATACATGAGGATATGAGGACAAAAAAAGCAATTTACGCTAGTCACTTATAACCACTCCATGTGGTCACATACACAGGACGAACAAATGGCCCAATAGCATCAAGGAATCACAAATAGTAATTAGCATGATGCTGCATATAATGAAACTTATCCTTTAATCATTATCTTAATAAAATGTCAATACAAAATCACTTTAAAATTTTTCACAAATAGGTTTTGTGCCTAGTACCATAGGCATAAATGCATTTCAAACATATACCATGACATGAAAATGCTTCTCATGCATCATATGGGACATACAGTGAATGGGACATATAGAAAAAAAAATGGTTTGATCTCACCAGTCTTCAAACAGGAGTCTATTGATTGCAGGGGTCGAGGTAACGGGATACCTATTTTGATCCTATTGATTTTCTTTTTCTTACCCCCATGGTTAGTAGCGCCCAGCTCTTACAAGGGTGGTCCCAAAACTGTCCCTATAGATTCTGTTATGTTCTATCTCTAAAAATTATTATTATTATACTAATATAATTTTTAGAGATAGGGCATAACAGCATCTATAGGGACAGTTTTGGGACCAACCTTGTAAGGGTTGGATGCTACTAACCACGAAAAAGAGCATCAATAGGGATAATATAGGTATCCCTTACCTGGACCCCTGGAATCAATAGACTCCCGTTTGAAGCTTGGTGAGATCAAACAATTTTTTTTTATATGTCCCATTCACCTTGTAGCTGCGTGCCCTCGTCCGAGAAGCTGGAGTTCTGCGCATACGAATTAGCTCTGGCTTCGGAGCAGTGGCCTCTTCCCGGACGAGGGTGCGCAGCTACGAGGAGCTGCGCGTTGAAGATGTCAGGGTAGGAGGAGAAAAGAGGCTACTGCGGCGTGGAGTAGCCGCGACGTTTAGCCTCATGTCCGGCTACTCCATGCCCCAGTAGCTGCGTAAGAAAATTTACATATTAGGGTATTAAAGTTTTAAAAAGATAGCAAGGGCATGAGGATTAGCTCTAAAAAGGGCTATCCTCACGTCCCATACAGCCACCTACCACCCATTCTACCTTTATAGGTAGAATCATGGTGGTAGGTTCCATTTAAAGATATATTGTCTTGGAGCGCTTCTTTGAAGATACTGTAGATTAAGGGTTAACTCGTAGACTTAGAACAAGATGCATTTTAATTGGGTCACAACCAGTGATTAACCATATAGTTGTATTACTTTTATATATTCAGAACCTGTTGTTAGGGTACTGTATTCATTACTTACTCTATGGATTAGCTGGAAAACCATTTAAGTTAGTAATACATTAGGTATTTCAATAGTTGGACTGTGAAGGTTGTCATCTTTGATGACAATTGCCAAAGTTAAAAAAAACAATGAATGCAAAAAAATTTATCATTCTTTACCGTGATCTGGATCTGCCCAAACATGGCAGATAAATTTTTTGAAATATACCTTCCATTGGTTGTCTTATTTTTTGGTGTTGGGAAAAGGCACCAATGGTTAGAAAATCAAGGTCTAAAATATGATTTTTAGTCATCCAAAATATTTAATATACTTGTGTATTGCATAACACATTAAGCAGACATGTATAGCTAGATAGCTTTCCATGTCACTGATATGTATGTCCAAATTGAAATACCATATCGCTCTAGGGATTTTTTCTTATAAAGCCAACAAAGGCTTGCCATTTTTGTCTGCCTCTTACCACTTCCTCTTATCACTTCCAGTTATGCACTTCCACGTTGCTTCTTGATGTTTCAGCCAGTGCCACACTGTTATGATCTGTTATGCATGTGAACTGGCACGTACTCTTGGGTCATCCTGGAGCCTGGCAGGAAAAGGGAAATGAGATGTAAGTCATATTACAGATCTGTGGGTGACATCTAATGAACGATTTACTTGAGATGAACTGTTTTTCAATAGGCACAATTTCCTGCACGGAGATGACAGATACTGATTAAGAGTACAAATCAAATATTATAAGATGTAATCAAATTGTTCAGATACTTTTAATCTGTCCTTTGTCTGTAGGATACATTAGAGTACACTTACTAATTCCATGGGAGTGGATTATGTGCTATAAAGCTTTATATTTTGTGAACAAAGCATTTTGAAGAAAATTTGGTTAGTAAGTGCAATCTTTATTGAAAGAAAAAAAAAACAAGGCCCATATGTTCTTTACATGTCACTTCTGCAGCTCGTCACAGAGAAGGTAAAGGTAAACAGAGAAGTATATGTGCTTTTGTTATTTTACACAGTTTACACTTATTATTATTAAAGTTCCATCCTTTAAAAATGAGATCTTATATAGGTCTCATTCATACAACAGGATGAAAATCAGGAACATATGATTATGTTCTGGTGCTCTTATACAGTGATAAGACAATACCAGGCCAAGCACAAGAAATATGCGGTTTATTATTTTATTTCAGTGAATAACAGAATACAGCATATGTTTGTGACGTTGCCACCTCTTAGGCCTTTTTCAAACACAATGATGTGTCTATGAACAGATATATGGAATATGGCGCTATGGTGTGCGCATACACAAGATAATTCTTGCGCTCTCGGTTGTTCAGAACGTATGTTTTTGAAAAACCAGGCCAAGGTTCAGTTCACTGCCCTTTTTCCGGCATAAAATAGGCTTGTTGACACCCCTCTTGACAAGTCACATTTACTCTTTTCATTGAATCTACATGTTTTTATTTCCTATTGTTTCATATGACTGTTATTATGAAACAATGACTTATATGTTCCCCAAATTCTGTAAAGCGCTAAGGAATTTGATGGCGCAATATAAATAAAGATTATTATTATTTCTTGTAGGTCAAACGCCTTGTAATAGGGATGCTGGTGTCTATTAGTAAATTTATCCTGCAATATGTGCTAGACCACCCATACTCTACCCAGCCCCCAAGCAATTGATGTTATCTTTGTGGATTGTAAAGAAAATGGCAGCCATTCCAGAGTGGATAACTGCACTTTCAAACTATTTAGGATACATATCTTTATTTATGGAAAGCACTTTATCAGGTAGTTCTTATTCTTATACATTTTCAACTAATTGTAATACAAATTGTACAAAATTCTACTGTTGGCAGTAGAACTATGTTATATTATGGGAGTTGTATGAGATTGTAATAAAACTGGGGGCTGGCAGGATATGGTATAAAATCAAGTAATAACCTATATTGTTACCCTGTTTTAGTTCTGGGGCGATGTCTTTTCCTGTTTGTTTATTTTACTTAAAAAAATAATTGTACAAGTAAAATGGCAGAATTTGTGTAATGGCAAGGAACACACTTATTTGATCAAAAAGCTTATCTGGTTATGTCTGTAAGGGCGATTTAGTGACACTAAATTGGAGGGCTAGGAGTGCCAGTATCATTTTTCAGGCTCTGTCATGCACCACTGCTTCTGGCATGCCTGAAAAGTGTCCTTAGGGACACAGTCTACAACTTGTTCATGCCAGGTAATTAGAAGAGAATGATATGTTTCAGGCTGCATTCTAATCATAGGCCATCATCATATTTTCCTTAATTTGTAATGGTCTGTTTGTCCTATTCAGATCTATAAATAGACAGCATTTAAATCTATTTGAGGTTTTAAGCAAATTTACTTACCGCATACAATATATTACAACAAATCTTTAATGCTAGTTTATGACTAATGACTACACTATACATTTAACATGCCTAATGACAAATTATGTGTTCTTAATGCATATATAAGTTGCAGAGAGGGACCTCCACTTCGGACGCCCTTTTATGGGCCTTATTTAAAATTTTTATTAATCCTATAACAATAATACAATAAAAACAAAAGTCTTTTACATTAACATACTGTTACTCTTAACATAATATATACTATAACTATAAAAACATCTTTTTACTTTTTACCCCCTAACGCCCACTCCGAACCTATCTGGCCAAAAGGAGAGAAACAGAGACTAAGCATTGTAAAACTGGGTCTAGAATCTAGATCTATCAGCCTTGAGGCACATGAATTCAGGGAAAACGTAGGGAATTAACATGAGAGTAATATCATATCAAACAGATTTTCCTAATTTTTCAGTCCACAATTGGACATGTTCTTTTGTGCAAATAGCTTTAGCTGACAGAAGTGCTGCAGCAGTATTGTCCTGGAAACATTTTGCCGTATCTCTCCTCTTTCATGTGAAAGTAAACAGTGTTCTTTTTCTTCTTTTTCCTTTAGGATAAATGATTCTTTCAATCCGTCTCCTCCAGTTTCTACTGGAATTTCCTGTCTAATCACAGGGCTATCCACACAAAAGAGCGTCCTTCAGCAAGTTACTACAGGTACATAACAAAGAATAGTTGTTTATATACCAATGGATTATAAAGAGAAATGAGTAACTGATTTCTAACATCATTTTTCATGAATGTATGTCCACCAAAGGAATTTGTATCGTCACATTTGCAGTCACCAAATTTGGCACAGCCGCTCTCTCTGACAGAGGGAATGTCTTAGACCAGGATTTGAGCCAACATTTTTTACCCCGTGCTTTCCAAAATCCACTTACTACCCTTCATATACAGGAGCCATTGTCTGTTGCTGCTGTGGCAGTTGGAAGCTAAGCCGTGATTGGCTGCTTTTCTGCATTAATATGAGCTCTGAGCTTTGTATGGTTACCATAGGTAATGAGTATAAGACAACTTATGTGTGAGGTAAGACGGATAGAGACAGAAAGACAGACAGGCTTTGACAGGGACTGACAGACAGACAGGCTGTAACAGGGACTGTGTGACAGGGGCTGACAGACAGACAGGCTGTAACAGGGACTGTGTTACAGACAAGGCTGTGACAGGGACTGAGTGACAGACAGGCTGTGACAGGGACTGAGTGACAGACAGGCTGTAACAGGGACTGTGTGACAGACAGGCTGTGACAGGGACTGAGTGACAGACAGGCTGTGACAGGGACTGAGTGACAGACAGGCTGTGAGAGGGACCGAGTGACAGGCTGTGACAGGGACTGACAGACTGGCTGTGACAGGGACTGACAGACAGACCGTGACAGGGACTAACAGACAGGCCGTGACAGGGACTGACAGACTGGCTGTGACAGGGGCAGACTGACAGACTGGCTGTGACAGGGACTGACAGACAGATTGGCTGTGACTGGGACTGATAGACAGACTAGCTGTGACAGGGACTGACAGACAGATTGGCTGTGACTGGGACTGACAGACTGGCTGTGACAGGGACTGACTGACAGACTGGCTGTGACAGGGGCAGACTGACAGACAGGCTGTGACAGGGACTGACAGACTGGCTGTGACAGGGACTGACAGACAGGCCGTGACAGGGACTGACAGACTGGCTGTGACAGGGGCAGACTGACAGACTGGCTGTGACAGGGACTGACAGACAGATTGGCTGTGACTGGGACTGATAGACAGGCTGTGACAGGGGCAGACTGACAGCCAGGCTGTGACAGGGACTGACTGACAGACTGGCTGTGACAGGGACTGACTGACAGACTGGCTGTGACAGGGGCAGACTGACAGACAGGCTGTGACAGGGGCAGACTGACAGACAGGCTGTGACAGGGACTGCCTGACAGACAGGCTGTGACAGGGACTGACTGTCAGTGACGGATAAAATACCTTTATTTCTATTTTGTTAAAGCCAAGAACAATTAGCTTCCAAGCTTCCCTTGGTAAATACACTTTTATATTATTTTGTACAGTTCTAGATTAATTATGTGTGTTTAATTTGGGCTCCATTGCAGCAAAAAGATGGATCAAAAGACCCTATGTGGGGCACACGATATACACTACTATAAGAATACCAAAATAATATGTAAAAAAAATTCTAATATGATACAGTATTTTTCTTATAAATTAAGAGGAACACATAGGTGCAGGCTGCTGCATTGTGCAATTGTAATCCTAAAAGTGATAGTGTTCACACAACCCATGAGAGGTATTCCAATGCGTAAAGCAGATCACTCACAAAAAAGTATAATATATATATATATATATATATATATATATATATAAATATACATATATATATATATATAGATATAGATAGATAGATATATATAGATAGGTTCTTTTAGTTTGTACTTAAGTTTGTATGTAAGTCGGAAATGTATATTTTATAATTGTAGCTCCAGACAAAATTTTTTTGTCTCAGCGACAATTGGGTTTTCAATTGGAACTAAAGTAGAGCATCCAGAGAACTTCACCAGAGGTCACAATGGCCATAGTGGTCATCTGTAAGTCAGGTGTTCTTAAGTTGGGAACTGTCTGTGTATATATATATATATATATATATATATAAGAGAATCATCATTCACCTTGCCGTGCCCACCACTATGGATAATTATGGGGAGCCGCGTCAAGCATTGGGGACTGCCGGAAGAGAAGTATGTAAGTTTATTATTTTTTTATGTGCTGGGCAAACTGGGGGCTGGCTGGCTGTATACTAAAGGGGTCTGGCTGACTGTATACTAAAGGGGTCTGGCAGGCTGTATACTAAAGGGGGGTGGCGGGCTATATATTACAGGGGACTGGTTGTATACTAAAGGGGGCTGGCTGTATACTAAAGGGGGATTGCTGGCTATATACTACAGGGGGCTGGATGGCTGGATATTTTCCTTATCCAGTGTTGAGTTGGTTCCAGATTTGGGGGTCCAGGTAGATCTTTTTGTTGGGTTGCTGTTGAACTGCCCTGTCTCCAAATCTGTCTTATTTTTCTGAAGAATACCTCCATGTCTTTGCAGAGTTTAATTTTGTCCACAGATCTTGCAGGGCAGAAGAACAGACCTTTGGAGAGAACTGACATCTCATGTTTGTCAGGCTCATAGGAGGAAAGGTTCACAACACAGCTCTGGTGACAATGGACTGGCTGTCTGTGTACTACAGTGGACTGGCAGCCTATATACTAAGGAGGGCTGGCTATATACTACTGGGGACTGGCTGGCTATATACTACTGGGGGGAAGGTAGGCTATATAGTACAGTGGGCTGGCTGGCTTTATACAGGGAGGCTGTGACCAATACATTTCCCACCCTCAGCTTATGCTTGAGTCAATAGGTTTTCCCAGTTTTTGGTGGTAAAATTAGAGGCCTCGGCATATACTCAGGTCAGCTTATACTCCAGTATATAAAATTGATGTATGTAGAGACCATTCATAAAGTTTTCATAGAGTGAATGGAACTGATCTGCAATACCAGGTAAAGCCATTACATAATATACAGGCTTGTACCTGGTATACGCTGAAAAGATTGCAACACTTGCCTAAGGGTCATAGCCATTTCATTTAACTAAAGGGAAGGTGTACCAGGAGTCAGAAATCCGGGTGATCGGATATTATTGACCGCTCCTAGGGATAATATGAAAAACAGCATTATTCCTTTCTTTCGTTTAAAAAAGAGAATGCAAAACTTAGGATGTGCACAAATATAATGTTCTAATAACATGTGCAGAGTAAAATGAACTGTTAGACACAATCCACTCGTGGGTTTGCTGTGATGCTTTATGTGTGTAAACATTAGCAGATGGCAATGCATTAATAAAAGCTAAAAAATACATGAAGCTTAAAACTAAAGAGCTGATTGCAATGGTTTCCTGTGCTCATGTGAGCCCCTACTGAATGCCTTTTTGGCAGGAATAGCTCTTGAGGTTAGAGACAATCCCTCTTAGGATGCAATTAATTTCCTCCTTGGTGGTCCTTCCTCCTGTGTGATGCTATCACCCACTGTTGCTCAAGGTCTTGTAGGCACTTTGTGTTCCCTTAGTCATTTGAGCCGCGGTCAGTGTCTCATGGCCTATGTTTAGTAAACATTTAAACTAGTTATGCGACTTTCCAGATCTCCATGGGTGGTTTGTCACAGAAAGGACTTTTTATTTTCTTGACAAGGATTATGAAAAGGAAGAAGTGGTTTCTATTGTGTACTTAGACATATCTGTGTGTATTCATATATACAGGCAGTCCCCGGGTTACATACAAGATAGGGTCTGTAGGTTTGTTCTTAAGTTGAATTTGTATGTAAGTTGGAACTGTATATTTTATCATTGTAATCAAAAGCCAGAACTTTTGTGGTCTCTGTGACGATTGGATTTAAAAAATGTTGGGTTGTCATAAGAATCAGGATTAACAATAAAGCTTCATTACAGACACCTGTGATAACTGTTATAGCTGTTTATTGTAGCCTAGGACTAAAGTACAATAAATTACCAGTATCCAGTGGTCCGTTTGTAACTAGGGGTCGTATGTAATTCGAGTGTATACTTATCTATATAGGATATCCATTATGCTTTATGGTCAATGCTGCAATGCTTCCACAATTGGAAGTTAAAATCAATTTATGTGTTCGAGAATATGGAGCAAGTTTTATTTGACCAAGTTTGGAAATTTCTTTAAGTCAAAACAACCATTTAGAATAACAAAAAACAAACCAGACATACTCACCTGCGCTCCTCTTAATTCCAATCCCAAGTCTTCATGCAGGCCCCTCGTCTCCTCTCTCTCCCATGCTGGAGGTGACGTCACGGGAGAGCCTTGTCAGCGATAAAGAAGACCAGCGCCGGGATCAGAATGAAGAGGAGCGCAGGTGAGTATGTCTGGTTTGTTTTTTGTTATTCTAAAATGGTTGTTTTCCTTTAAGGTAATAAAACACTGCAAAAACTATATAATTGTAGTATTTCTGTAAAGGTACTGTTCTTAGGTTTTCAATGGTTGTGGCATTTAAATTTTGTTCCAGCTTCTCAGAACGTTACAAGGAATATTAAATGCTACTACTAGGAAGTGCATTTTGTCAGTCCGTATACGGCTCTGAAAATGGAGAAATAAAAGGATATACATAGGATCGGGGTAGTAGTACTAAGCTGTGCCCGTATTTACAGGATAGGGGTAGGTAATGTTCGGTGCCCATATATACAGGATAAAAGTAGTAGTTCTGTGCTGTGTCCATATGTACATGATAGGAGTAGTAGTACTGTGTTGTACCCATATCTACTGGATCGGAGCAGTAGGAAAGTGCTGTGCCTATACATACACTCACCGGCCACTTTATTAGATACACCTGTCCAACTGCTCGTTAACACTTAATTTCTAATCAGCCAATCACATGGCGGCAACTCAGTGCATTTAGGCATGTAGACATGGTCAAGACAATCTCCTGCAGTTCAAACCCCAGTATGGGGAAGAAAGGTGATTTGAGTGCCTTTGAACGTGGCATGGTTGTTGGTGCCAGAAGGGCTGGTCTGAGTATTTCAGAAACTGCTGATCTACTGGGATTTTCACGCACAACCATCTCTAGGGTTTACAGAGAATGGTCCGCAAAAGAAAAAACATCCAGTAAGCGGCAGTTCTGTGGGCGGAAATGCCTTGTTGATGCCAGAGGTCAGAGGAGAATGGGCAGACTGGTTCAAACTGATAGAAAGGCAACAGTGACTCAAATCAAGGTAGGCAGAAGAGCATCTCTGAACACACGGAACCAAGGTAGGCAGAACAGCATCTCTGAACGCACAGTATGTCGAACTTTGAGGGAGATGGGCTACAGCAGCAGAAGACCACACCAGGTGCCACTCCTTTCAGCTAAGAACAGGAAACTGAGGCTACAATTTGCACAAGTTCATCAAAATTGGACAGTAGAAGATTGGAAAAACATTGCCTGGTCTGATGAGTCTCGATTTCTGCTGCGACATTCGGATGGTAGGGTCAGAATTTGGCGTCAACAACATGAAAACATGGATCCATCCTGCCTTGTATCAACGGTTCAGGCTGGTGGTGGTGGTGTCATGGTGTGGGGAATATTTTCTTGGCACTCTTTGGGCCCCTTGGTACCAATTGAGCATCATTGCAACGCCACAGCCTACCTGAGTATTGTTGCTGACCATGTCCATCCCATTATGACCACAATGTACCCAACATCTGATGGCTACTTTCAGCAGGATAATGCGCCATGTCATAAAGCTGGAATCATCTCAGACTGGTTTCTTGAACATGACAATGAGTTCACTGTACTCAAATGGCCTCCACAGTCACCAGATCTCAATCCAATAGAGCATCTTTGGGATGTGGTGGAACGGGAGATTCAATGCTTGAAAAAGGTGGATATACCGAAACGTCGCATCTGAAATAAAGATCACCCTGATTTAAAATCTACTTACTGGAGTGCTGCTGCCTTCCTCGTATATACCACTTGGTCCTTGCCACGGACATCCAGATTTTTGCACCCAGGCCTCCCGGTTGTGCTGCCTTGGACTTCTCTTGTTTTAGTATATATATATATATATATATATATATATATTAGGAGTAGCAGTACTATTCAGTGTTCATATATCCAGGATAAGAGTAGTAGTGCTATTCTGTGCCCATATCTCCAGGATAAGAGTAGTATTGCTATTTTGTGCCCATATCTACAGGATAGGAGTAGTAGTACTATACTGTGTCCATATATACAGGATATGAGTAGTAGTACTGTACTGTGTCCATATATACAGTATTGTAGTAATATTACTGTACTGTGTCCATATACAGGATAGGAGTAGTAGTGCTGTGATATGCAGAATAGGAGTAGTACTACTATGTTGTGTCCATATATACAGGACAGGAGTAGTAGTACTATGTCCATATATACAGGATAGAAGTAGTAGTGCAGATCTGAGCAGGATTAGTAATGAGCCCATATATACAGGATGAGAGCAGTAGTACTGTGCAATGCCCATGTATATATTGAATAGAAGTAATAGTTCGGTTCTTTACAGGATAGGAGTAGCAGACCTACACCTTTACCATAAAACACTTACACACTTCTTACTGTTTCCCTACTTGACAATATTACCTCCGTGTAGTAAGGGAAATCTCCAATTGGTTCCTTCACATCACATGACTCTGTTAACCAATGAGAGCTTTCCCTCACAGCAGAGGAGACTCTCCACTATCCACTCAGCTGCTGGCCTAGTGGAGGTCATAGAGAAATGATTGTACGATTAGCTGTGTTTCCCAGCAAGGCAGCGGCAGTGCGGGCCAAAACTCCTCAGTGGGCCACTCAATGTCCTAGGGCTCCAAAGCCACTGCTCCCAATGGCCGCTGGTAGCTACACCTCTGCTGCAGATACATTTGGTGACTGAGATGATATCTAAAATTAGAGTCTAACCAACCAGTATCCTAACTCTCCACAATTGTATTGCAGGGTCCCATTTACTTGCAGCATATTGCTGCTGTCTGAGAGCTGATGCTGTGTGGAAATAGATTCCTGGCTCACAGAGCTAAGAAGTCCTAAATTCCAGGCGGCATGATAATAACAGGTCAATGTACCACACAAGAATGGAACTGAAAACCCGGCTTAAAAAGTTTGCACAGCTAACAGCAACATATTTTTCCTAACAAAATGCAAAAAGGAAGGACTCATCCCAAAAGGCTTCACGTTACCCAACTCGGAATACTTACAATAGTCGATTTGCAGAATGGCTGTGCATACGGACATTTGAAAAACTGCGCAACAACATGATTAAGATTCTCTATAACAACATGAGGAAAATACAGGAGGAAATACATGCCCTAAATACACTACTGGAACATGATACAGAGGAGATGAAGGACCAACTCCAATTATATTACCATAAACTTCAGGATATGATGATCAACAACAAAAAGAAAAAGCTCCATAGACTAAGACAGAAATTCCCCATCACCACAGGCACAAGTGCTCAGCCAGGTCACCAGAGCTGTGTTGTGAACCTTTTCTCCTATGAGCCTGACAAACATGAGATGTCAGTTCTCTCCAAAGGTCTGTCCTTCTGCAAGATCTGTGGACAAAATTAAACTCTGCAAAGACATGGAGGAATTCTTCAGAAAAATAAGACAGATTTGGAGACAGGGCAGTTCAACAGCAACCCAACAAAAAGATCTACCTGGACGCCCAAATCTGGAACCAACTCAACACTGGATACATACATTGACCACTTCAGAAAAAAAGGGAAAACTGAAATCCTGGGGAAAAGAAAGAAACAAGTAAATAACCTAACCCTGCAGGAACAAAGGGCTATTCTATCATTGAAAGCAAAACCAGATATCATCATAAAACCTTCAGACAAAGGGGGTGCAATAGTCATAATGAATACGTCTGACTATATCAAGGAAGCAAACAGACAGCTGTCCAACCCCATTCATTATAGTAAACTTGAGAGTATCCCAACAGAGCCCTACAAGAAGCAACTTATTGATATGACCAAGAAGTTTTCAACTGAGATGCAACACAAGGTCCACCTTCTCATCCCAGAGGATTCCAGGCCAGGCTGTTTCTATATGCTCCCCAAGATACACAAAGATGGTAATCCAGGAAGGCCTATTATTTCTGACATTGGCACCTTGACGGAAAGTATCTCAGGTTGGGTGGAAAATCTCCTTAAACCCCTGGTCAGAGGTACTCCTAGCTACATCCAGGACACTACTGACCTTTTAAATAAACTCAAGACTGCGGTACCACTTCCTGATGGTACAATTCTGGCCACCATGGATGTGGAATCTCTATACACTAACATCCCCCATAAAGATGGAATAGCAGCATGCCGGGCACACATGGAGAAGCACAACTTACCAATAGAACTGGTCTCAGATCTCATACAATTTGTGCTCACCCACAACTATTTTTCATTTGGAGAGGATCTGTACCTACAGTGTATGGGAACATCAATGGGTTGAAGGTGTGCACCACAGTATGCCAATCTTTTTATGGCTGAACTGGAAGGTGCTTACTTATCCACATGCACCACAAAACCCATGATCTACCTCCGTTATATTGATGATATTCTGATCATCTGGACTGCAGGTGAGGAGGCCCTAATTCAATTCCATGAGGGCTACAACAACCTTCACCCCACCATCAATCTGAAACTAAGCTATTCAGACAAGGAGATACACTTTCTGGATACTACCATACAGATTAAAGACAGCCACTTAACCACAACAATATTCCATAAACCAACAGACAGAACTGCCTACCTGAGAAATAACAGCTTCCATCCCAAATATACCAGACAATCTATCATATACAAGCCAGGCCATACGCTACAACCGTATCTGTCCAGACAAGAAAGACCTGGAAAAACACCTACTGGAGCTCAGGTCTGAATTACTCCAGTTGGGCTACAGACCAAAAGTGACTGATAACCAAATAGTTAAAGCAGCGGTTATCAACAGAGCCCATTTACTCACATATAAGGAGACCCAACAGGAGGCCAGAGTACCCATAGTAGTCACTTACAGCCCACAACTGGAGATCCTACGTCACATTGCCAAGGAACTCCAACCGATTCTGCATAAAGACACAAGACTAAAAGAAATATTTCCAGTCCCTCCTCTCCTTCCGGCAACCACCAAACCTCAAACAACTGGTTGTCCGGAGTGCCCTAAGACCTCCATCAGAAAATGGTACCTCACCCTGCCTTCAAAGCAGGTGTAAAACATACCAGCACATTCGCACAGGTGACCAGGTACCTGTACCTCAATCACAGCAGGTACATCAGATCAAGGGAACCTTTTCCTGCAGGTCCTCTAATGTGGTCTACCTTATTATGTGTCAGCAGTGTCCAACCACAGGCCTTTATGTTGGGGAAACAGGTCAGAGACTCCATCAACGTGTGAACTCACACAGATCTGATATTAAAAATGAAAGAAAAGATCTCCCAGTGGCTGCACATTTCTCCAGAGAGGACCACACTATGGAAGA
This sequence comes from Engystomops pustulosus, assembly GCF_040894005.1. NCBI lineage: Eukaryota > Metazoa > Chordata > Amphibia > Anura > Leptodactylidae > Engystomops > Engystomops pustulosus. Next base: position 84,556,919 of record NC_092414.1, on the reverse strand, counting down.
CTTGCAGATAACTATTTTAATGGGACATTTTAAGACACAGAGGGAAAGGAAAGAATGGGAATATAAATTAATAAGGAGATTCAACACCTTGCAAAGTGGTCTTAACATTCATGCCAGCTTCATGACCTCCTACCTCTGACCTGGAGGCCACAAGCAGATAAGAGCCAGGGCTCATGTGTCTCGCCTCATAGGTTTTTAATGTTTTTATTGCCATCCTGTTGTAAATAAGATGTCCCTGTTTTATCAATCTGTTGTTTTAGAGTTTTTTTTTAATATCCTTTGATGATCACTGTTTAGTGTGTATAAAATGCTGTGACTTTTCTGTTTCATGCATAACATCATGTCTGACGAAGAGAACTAGTATTCTCGAAAGCTCACCATCAAATATACTCAGTTATAGCTTCAAAAAGGTATCGCCTGATTTCTTCACTCTTCAATAACAGGTCAATGCATGTGTTAGGAAGCCAGCTCATACTGAATTTACATTGGCTCCATTTAAAAAATTTGTGAATGATTATCAGTAAATCTATGCATTGGTGGACCCGCAATGGATTTTACATTTGGACATCCGATTCTTTTTAGAATGTTTTTGGATGATTGAAATTCTGATAGAACATATCAAATCCTTAGCTGTCCTTAGATTTGCATCCTGGAAAGCACATCAGAGCAGCAGTTATAACCAAATCAGGACAGAAGAGACCATTCATAATAACTATGCTGTAAAACAATTGCAATAATATTGCTCTTAGTGTATATACTTCCCTTGTTTTTTACAAACGTATTGCCTGGCAAATGAAGCATAGATAAAGCATTGATAGCCCGATTGCTCTGCTTTGACATAGAACCGGGGATGGAAGTTAAGGTTAAAGAATGTAGTTTTGCTCCATTTCTAGGATTAAAATTACACAATAGAAGTGTCATAAAAATGAAGCCACTTTCACCTAGTCATTGACCTTTTGGTTTTGAAATAGAACACCTTTTTGTTCTCTACTTTAGTTGGAAGTACTCATACCAGGAAGGGTATTATTCATCGCCTTTTTACACTGTGGGGCATATTTATCAGGACCTCTGCGCCACGTCAGGCTCCTGTTAATACCTGCATCAGTGGTTTCTGTTCACGTTCTGTTCCCCATTGACTTCCATGTACACAAAGTTGCTTTCCATTACAATTCCGTTATAATAGCAGATTAAAAAGACACTGGCTGCTGCGTTATTTCCTGAAATGAATGAAAGGTACCCGCTCTTTGAACGCAGATGTCAACTGAGCCTTAGCAGTAATAATTCCTATTTAGAGCTCTTTGCTAACGGGCCTATTACCCAGTTTGCGGCAACAAGTTCAGCCAATAAGTGGGATGTGTAATGTGTTCTCTATACAGGGTGCAGAAGCCTCTGCTCTTGGCCTTTTCTTTGATAAAACCAATGGAAAAAAAAAAACTTTATCTAGTTTAATGTTATGGGTAAGAATAGTTTATGGCTTTTAGTGCTGGAAAATGATGCCATACAAGAATCTTTTGTAGTTTTTAAAAAATAATTTTTAGACATGGATTTTGGCAAACAAAATCCTAGTAGTTTAATCTGTATTAATACACCCTGAGACATTGGGGCAGATTTACTTACCCGGTCCGTTCGCGATCCAGCGGCGCGTTCTCTGCACTGGATTCGGGTCCGGCCGGGATTCATCAAAGCAGTTCCTCCGACGTCCACCAGGTGGCGCTGCTGCGCTGAAGTCCTCTGGAATGCCTCGAAATACACCGGCCTATTCAGGATGAAGGTGAGTGAAATTTTCGCGACACAATTTTTTTTTTAAATGCGGCGGTTTTTCCGAATACGTCGGGTTTTCGTTCGGCCACGCCCCCCGATTTCCGTCGCGTGCACACCGGCGCCGATGCGCCAAATTCCGATCGCGTGCGCCAAAAACCCGGGGCAATTCAGGTACAATCGGTGCAAATCGGAAATATTCGGGTAACACGTCGGGAAAACGCGAATCGGGCCCTTAGTAAATGACCCCCATTGTATACTGCAGTTATATAGTCATGACACACAAGATGCTATGTAACTTTGGTATGGCCTTATAACTCTTGATACTATACTACTATAGCACATGTATTGATGCAATCCCCATACAGAAGGAACTTGACTATTTAGCTGGTGTGAAATACTCCTTTATAAGGTTAATAAGGTCATTTCCATGAGTATGGATCTGCTACCAGAAATGCATTTGCGCAACAAAGTCCCCAAAAAAGCCTTAATGAAATGAAGGTTTCCTACTGTGTGGTATTACTATGTATATTCGAGGATAGATAGCAGCAGGGGGATGTCTATTTTAGAAAAGGCTGCATGAGTTTCAGGAGTCTCCTAGTGTCTGTGATTTGTATATAAAGTGTATTTAGTGTGTGATCTGGAATATCTTCTTTGAAGGTCAGTAGTGTAGACGGACTAAGAATGGCATTGCATTAATACCTTAATCAGCTTAGACGAGACTTGGAGTAGAAACGGTGACCATAGCTATTCAGTCATTACCTGCTGGGCTGGCTCCGTCTTCCCCGGAATCATAGTACGGTATCACTGTATCTGCAGACAGGAGACAGACAGTAGTAGGCTTTGATTGCTTGCTTCTGGCACACCATGAGACTCTATTATGCGAATACAGATTCTATTGACATAATTAGGGGAAGATGTTAAGAAGTACCCATTATTACTGCACTGATGCAAGGATTAATCCATTAACTAGTTCCTAATGGAAGTCTAATGGAAACGAACTTCCAAGGACCCTCTCCATGCACCAAAGAGAGTGTCTGCTGTGCAAATCACATGAATGTTCATTGAGGTAGCTGCTCCAGAAAGTAGAACATTTCTCATAATACAATAATAAAACTCCTTAAGAATGCCCAGTAAAAAAATGTATATATTTTTTACAGACATGTTTTCTCTAATTTCATACAGCGTCTTCTTAAAAGCACAGAGATTGGTAATTTGGAGCTGCTTGGATCCAAACAAAACATACACCAAAATGCTCAATTCCTATACCAATTTATCATAATGGTTTCTTCTTGTATTCCAAGTAATTGAAGAACAACTAGTTTGACCATACCAATCATCTCAGAGCCAAATTTAGCTGCACACATGCAAAGTTTTATTTTTGGAGATGACAATATCCAGCCAGGAAATGGAAAACATAGACATTTTGGTCAACTGCCCTTCTTCAGCAATCATCTAGGAGTAGAAATGTGTCCTACTCACGGATAATGGCAGTGACAGGCCCTTCAGGCCACCATGCATAACATACAAGACAGGTTTAACCTACACAATCTTCTCTGAATTTGTTCCAGAGTTGGGTAACATCATCTGTACACACTATGGCTCTGGATCAGGGTCCTATTTGGCACATAATCAATCTGCTCAAATACTGGTGGACTGGTGGCACCTGGAGCACATTTATCTGGTTGAATGGGAATATGTTACTAGGAAATACCTGGATTACGACTTATGTAAACATGTAAATAGGGATGTTCCTTTTTCAGAAGTTTGACTATCAATATGTTTAGGATCAATGTATATTTCATAGTTTTGAGTTTTACACAAAAAAAGGAAATGTTTGGTTCTTTTCATGCAAAACCATAGGACACATTCAGTTTCTTTTCATGCAAAACCATAGGACACATTCAGTCTCCTCAATGAGTCATATACAAATTGACAGTTCTTTTGTTGCCAAATGCATATGATATCTATACTGTATGTGAACCACTTTATAATCATCTACGTGTGAGTGTCACTTTGTGTCTACAGTGAGAAAAGTGACAGGTATCTGCTTTTAGCACTTGATGTCTAAGGGGTACGTTTTATAGTTGTGATGATGGAGTTTTTTACAAGTAGTAAACATATTTTTTTGGAGAAAGCATTAAGTGAATATATGTTTTGGATTAACAGCATTATACTATATTTTTATAGTTCCCCTTTCTTTACTCTTGCTGAGATATTGCACCACCAAACTTGCCCACACTTGAATTGCTATAATAGTAAAATTTGATTCACCCACATGGGAAATTAGCAGCGAGATATTGTGCAATAATTTAGAAAAGTTTCTGGCCTATTACTTTTTTAAAAATATCCATTGGATCATTTCACAGTTTTCCAATATTTAAAAATGATATGATATGCATGGCCATTTTTTCTTTTTTTACCTAAAAATATATATTTCCATGAACTGGTGGATCTATTCCTGTGTTCTTGTGAAAATTTGTCATACCTTCACTGTTGTACTCAAATTAGTGCTTGGGGTATGGTAGCACCCAGGTGTTAATATTTTCCATTTCCTAAAAGAGACCTGTCCTCTTTAACACATCCTCATTATGTGATTAAAGATGAGCGAATCATCCAAGATTCCAAGTTTCAATTTATAGAAACTTTTTTGAATTTTGCTAAAGTATTGGTTCAGGTCAGAATCAAAACAGTCTTAACCAGTGCTGTCCCAAGGGTCCTGGAGAATGGTATATAACCCCTCTTTTGTCTTCTAAGACCCAGGTTTTTTTTTTTTTTAAACTAATTTCTCGTTTCTTTTCTCATTTATTTATTTTTTTCTTTTTAACTTCCCACCAAAAGCTGAATTTATTAAAAATTTTCCTTCAACAAAGCTATATGATGTTTATTTTTTTCCCCTTTACAATAATTATTTGCACCATTCTTGTATAGATTAAAATTATACATAAATGGCATAGTAATAGGACAATTTTCTTCTGCTGGTCACAAAGTTAGGTTTTTTAATTTTTTTAAATTCTATTCATTAAAACAGTTTTTTGGGATTATTATTTTTTACTTTTACGGTACTTCACAGCTTATATATCTTATGACTACTTGTAAAATTCAACAGCCCAATTTGTCAGGAAAGATCAATAAGTCATATTTTAACTTTAATTTCTAGCGTCTAACCTTATACTACAGTCAAAAGATGATCTTTAATACAAGTGTGTGTCATATCATTCATTAAATTGTGTTCTTTTTTCTGTCACATCCTAGGCATTTAGGATGAAAAATGGTGCTGATTATAGAGCACCCCCTAGTGGACAGTTCCCAGAACAACTGTCACACATGCAATTAATTATCTATTGTTTATTAATGAATTTTTATGCAAAAATATTGATGAGTGCTGCCTTTTGTTATATATTTCGAGTTATCCCTTCAATCAAAAAGAAAAGTGCTTTTACATGTTAATTCTCCCTCTCCGCATTGTTTCAAATAGGAACGTATCAGTGTACACAATCATGAAATGGTGCTCATTCTTCTCAAAGTGTGCTTTGCATAGGACACCCATATATTTATAATTAGTCAGGAATGTATTATAATTAGGTCACCTAGTGTATACTGTGATATTGGCTTGAGTCATGACTGACAAAAACATATTTAAGGTGTCTTGCTAAGACTTGAGCCACAGAGGTCAAGATTCCACAGCTTAGCCATGTTAATACCCCCAGAACCTAACCTGTGGCTATGTATAATAGCAGTATAATGGATAGGATTGAAACAAATCCCAGATAAAAGAGCTTAAAGTTAGAGCTAGTGTATGAGGTCAATAGTACTACCAGAACCCCCCCCCCAAAAAAAATCACAGCATAATGATAGAAGTAGGACGACGCGTTTCATGGCGGAATTGGCCCCTTCTTCAGGTCCAAGCAATTCTCGTTATGCTTGAGGACTGCATGCAAAGTGTTAGTTGATTGGTACTCTTGCGCTGGAGGCTGGGGAGATGACTGATCTGCAGGAGACTGATGCTTAGGAGTCCCTGTGGCGTGGGTTTCCTGTCCGTTCCGGCCGGCAGCAGCGTAGAGAGTGATAAGAGCAAGAATGGGCTTAGTTGCCCATGAAAACCAATTACAGCTCCCCTTTAAAATATTCATGAGCACAGGTAAAATGAAAGCTGAGCTGTAATTGATTGCCATGGGCATTCTTACTCTACGGCTACATTCACACAATGGGGGTCATTTACTAAGGGCCCGATTCGCGTTTTCCCAACGTGTTACCCGAATATTTCTGATTTGCGCCGATTTTCCATGAATTGCCCCGGGATTTTGGCGCGCGCGATCGGATTGTGGCGCATCGGCGCTGGCATGGCCGTGACGAAAATCGGGGGGCATGGCCGAATGAAAACCAGACGGATTCGGAAAAAACGCCGCATTTAAGACCAAAAATTGGTCGCACGCGCCATACTTACAAGCATCAGGAAGAGATCAGTGAACTCCGACGCAACTCGGCGGACCTCGGCGCAGCAGTGACACCTGGTGGACATCGGGCGCAGGACCTTCATGAATCGCCGGAAGACCCGAACACTTGTCCGAGAAGCCACTGCTGGAACGTGAATGGACCGGGTAAGTAAATGTGCCCCAATGTGTGCCCGCAATACCGTAGCATGGCGGGCACATGTTGGCGCCAGGGAGAGGAGGAGGGGGTGAGCGCTGCACATGTGCTGCACTTTACCGCTCGGTACGGCTCTGTGCGCCCATTGCCAGCCTATGGGGTACATATATACGACATATATATGTCGGCTGTATATACGTCCCTCAACAGCAATGTGAACAGTCTTTTTTTCCAATGGCAACAGATTACAGTGCAGATTTAAGTTTTAATAGTAGAATACAAAATGAAAAGTGTAGTAGAAAAAAGAGCTGATCACAAGAGCTGTAATGCTTTTCGTGGTGGAAAAGATATAACATGCTTTATTTCATTAGTAAAAACAAAAATTATGTGGTTGGAACTTCAATCTAGTTTTTGATTTGATTTAATCTGAAACAATTTACCACCATATTTTTTGTATGGACCATTCATATATTTATATAAATTAATAATGTCCCCTCGTAGTTGTCTCTTTTTCAGACTAAATAAATCTAGTTGTTTCAATCTTTCCTCATAACTCCAATTCCCCTTATCATTTTTGTGGCTCTTTGTTGAACCCTCTCCAACTGCAGGGCATCGTTTTTATGGACCGGAGCCCAGAACTGGACGGCATATTCCAAGTGAGGTCGAACCGATGCCTTGTACAGTGGTAATATTACATCCCTATCTCGAGAGTCCATACCACTTTTGATATATGACAAGAACTTGCTGGCTTTAGAGGCAGCTGATTGACACTACATGCTGTTATTTAATCTATCATTTACTATTACCCCCATGTCCTTCTCAACAAGGGACTCTTCCAGATTTACTCCCCCAAGGACATACGTTGCCTGTGGATTATTAGCCCCCAGCTGTATAACCTTACATTTATCCACATTGAACCTCATTTGCCAAGAGAATGACCAAATACTCAGTTTGTCCAAGTCACCCTGCAGCCTATGAACATCCTCCATAGACTGTATTTCACTACACAGCTTGGTGTCATCTGCAAAAATAGACTGTCAGCACCTGCCCAGCAACTGCGCAACCACCACCACTAGATAAACGGTTAAGACTGAACTAGATATCAAATGGGACTGAAACTAGAGATCACAGGAGACAGAAAAAATTAACCAGCCAGGAGTCAAGGCTAAACTGGGCACTTATAGGTAACTAGGGTGTGCCTCAGGTGGAAGGAGCAAGCAATTACAGGTCCAGAGTATTAATTCTTGGAAGACAGAATCTGAGGGGTGTGGCAGATAAACACAAACATTAAGGCACAGTTCACACACATATTAACGCCACCTACGGACAGTGCAGCATTTTGACAGTACCCCCCCCCCCCCCTTTTAAGAGGGGCCAGCGGACCCTCACCATTCCCACAGAGGTTGGGAGGGGGCAATGGTCCATTATCAATGGTAGCAAGAACATTATCAGAGCACAAGGTTTTTACAGAGGAATTGGTCTGAGCATTATCTTGCATGGCCTCATGCACTGAATGAGATAAGCTGAAATCCCCTTTCTTGGGGCACTTAGTCCCTGGGGAAATATTAGTCTCACAGTTGAGAGGCCTGTGCGGGGTTACTAACACTGCAGACTCTTTGACCAGAATTTTAACACAATCCAAAGAATACTTAGGAAACACATAAGTACAAAGCAGGCATGAAAGGCTTGGCAGGATACACGGTGGTCCAAGGCAGGCTTGGCGGGATACACGGTGGTCCGAGGCAGGCTTGGAAGGATGCACAGTGGTCCAAGGCAGGCTTGGCAGGATACACGGTGGTCCAAGGCAGGCTTGGCAGGATACATGGTGGTCCAAGGCAGGCTTGGCAGGATACACGGTGGTCCAAGGAAGGCTTGGCAGGATACAAGGTGGTCCAAGGCAGGCTCGGCAGGATACACGATGGTCCAAGGCAGGCTTGGCAGGATACACGGAGGTCCAAGGGTTAGTATGGCTGGTTAATCTGTCAGCACCTGCCCAGCAACTGCGCAACCACCACCACTAGATAAACGGTTAAGACTGAACTACATATCACAGGGGGCTGAAACTAGAGATCACAGGAGACAGAAAAAATTAACCAGTCAGGAGTCAAGGCTAAACTGGGCACTTATAGGAAACTAGGCTGTGCCTCAGGTGGAAGGAGCAGGCAATTACAGGTCCAGAGTACTAATTCTTGCAAGACAGAATCTGAGGGGTGTGGCAGACAAACACAAACATTAAGGCACAGTTCACACACATATTAACGCCACCTACGGACAGTGCATCGTTTTGCAAACAATAGCAATAAGCTAGCATTTGCGATTATTTCAGGGCCTCTGCGCCACTGGCGGTGCGCAGAGGTCCTGATAAATATCCCCCAGTATATTAAATTGTAGTGGGCCAAGCACAGAACCCTGGGGTGCATCACTTAAAACTGGTGACCATTCCGAGTAGAAATCATTGACCACAACTCTCTGGATACGATCCTTCACCAGGTTTTCAATCCAATTGCAAATGATTCCTGCCAAACCAATAGACCTTATTTTACCCATGAGGCGTCTATGAGGGACAGTGTCAAATGCCTTTACAAAGTCCAAGAACACAATATCCGCAGCATCTCCTCCATCCAGGCATCTGCTCACCAGCAGATCAGGTTAGTCTGACAAATTCTATTCTTAGTAAACCCAAGCTGGTTGCACTTATTATTCTATTTGATGTCACATACTCCAGTATATAGTCTTTTACTAACCCTTCCAATATTTTCCACTCAATGGAAGTTAAGCTTACAGGCCTGTAATTCCCTGGCAAAGTTTTAGAGCCTTTTTTAAATATTTGCACAACATTTGCCTTGTGCCAGTCACCTGGCACCACACCAGACATTACAGAATCCCTGAAGATTTAAGACAGTGGTACAAGAATAACAGAACTGAGTTCTTTGAGAACTCTGGGGTGTAACCCATCTGGTCCAGGAGCCTTGTACACATTGAGCTTAGATTGGATCATGTCTACATTCAACCAGTCTAGTATATTACAGGATGCATGACTTGCACTGGCACCACCCACGTCACAAGTTCTTTCTTCTATTGTATAAACGGAGCTAAAAAACCTATTAAGTATCTCTGCCTTCTCTTGCTCTCCATTCACCGATGCCCCATTTTCAGAAAAAAGGGATCCAACCAGTTCTCACCCATTTTTCTTTCATTGATATACTTAAAAAAATTCTTGGGATTTGTTTTGCTATCTTTGGTCACCTTTCTTTCATTCTGTAATTTGGCTGATTCTATTTCCTTCTTGGTAAGTGTTTTGTAAGTATTAAAAGCCTCAGGTGACCCGTCAGATTTATATTTTTTGAATGCCCTCTTTTTCTCATTAATTGCCCTTTTAACTGTAGCTGTAAGCCGGTTGCGGTTTTTTCTAAGCCAGGCCCTGCCTGGCGTAGGATAAACGCTGCGCAACTGGTGGCCCGATACATGAAGAGGCAGAAGCCTCTTCATGTATCCGGCTGCGAATTTGTAGCGGCGGGGCTATCATACGCTGGCGCACGAGTGCCAGCGTATGATAAATATCCCCCACTGTGTCTATGTCATGTCCGTGCACAAAACGATGTACTGTCCGTAGGTGGCGTTAATATGTGTGTGAACTGTGCCTTAATGTTTGTGTTTGTCTGCCACACCCCTCAGATTCTGTCTTGCAAGAATTAGTACTCTGGACCTGTAATTGCCTGCTCCTTCCACCTGAGGCACAGCCTAGTTTCCTATAAGTGCCAAGTTTAGCCTTGACTCCTGGCTGGTTAATTTTTTCTGTCTCCTGTGATCTCTAGTTTCAGTCCCCTGTGATATCTAGTTCAGTCTTAACCGTTTATCTAGTGGTGGTGGTTGCGCAGTTGCTGGGCAGGTGCTGACAGATTAACCAGCCATACTAACCCAGGACAGATTTGAATTTCTCCCATTTAACATTAGTATCATCATGTGACAGTATCTGATCCCAGTCTATATTCTGTAGTGCAGCCCTGAATTTCTGGAAATTAGCCTTCTTAAAATTCTATGTTTTCGATTTCCCCACCTATTTTTGCTTTTTACAATTTAAGAGGAAAATAATTATGTTATGATAATGTTAAATCATTATGAAAGGGCACTATAAATATGAAAAATACAATTAATCTAGGGTACTGGCAAACGTATATATATACAGTAAACGTATGTACTGAACTTTGTTCTGATACTTTATATCTGTACAGAGACTATTTCTGATACTGTATTTCTGTAAGGAGATGCCTTATTTCTGTACAGTTCTGGTACTGTATTTATGTATTGAGTTTGGTTCTGGGGCCATATTACTATATGGAACCTGGTTCTGATGCTATATTTCTGTATGTTTCTGAGTTCTTGTGTTTTATTTCTGAATTGAACCTGAGTCATGATGCAGCATTTATGGTATGATCATTCTGTTTTTGCATTTCTCTTCTTGGACATAGAGACATAAATAAGCCTGTCACTGAGGGGATAAAAACACTTGCAAACAATTACAGAATTCATATTTTATATTCATAGTTACTGTGGAATTTTGAGTATTGACTAATTGTGGAAAACCTATATATATATTTTAAATATAACAAAATGATGACTTTTGAAAAGCTTTGCACTGCATATAAAATTGCTTAGTCCCTCCCATTATATGTAATGCTTGTGACATGCTGGATTGATGCAGCATGAAAGACTCATTTGAAGATTAAATGCATGAAAAATAAAACACATGTGTTTAAAAGTTTTGAGTCCACTCAAGTCCAACTCAACACAGTTTCGTCACTTTTTATATAGAGTAAACTAAATTCTAGTTACCAGTAATAAATATTTTTGTACTGTTTTTTGGAGCAACCAGCATTCTGCAAGTGAATAACATATAACTACCTTGTTATCACCTTCCCGCTGTATCTCATTTTATTCCTTATACATAAAATGACGATGCATAGATGTACATTTACTAATGTTCCCATTGAATTGACGGAATGCACTTTACACGTAACTACTTCCGAGTGCTTGTTTTTTTCAGTTAGTTGAAGTATTTCAATTTTATTTTACAACTGAGGATAATAAGCTGGCATGGAAAAATGCATGAAATAATACAATTTGCTCACTGCATGGCAATTATCCTCATTATTTCCCATTGTAGTGACAGTTCAAACAACTTCCATTAGGGGAATATATGAAAAGTGCTCTTTAAAAATCTGAATTAACATGAAAGCGATTTTACAAAAATGGTAAGAGTACCCCACAACAAAGGTATGTATGTAGGGTTACTTTTTAAGCGCTGATCAGCCATTTAATGCTTTCCCCACCTTTTTTCTAATAATTTCTTATATATTGCTGTACTTGTTTCTGCCAAATTATTTCTGCACATTACTGCAAGCTGTGAGTTTTGCACATTCAAGAACAGCATTTGCTGAGGTGCCAGATTTTGGCTTACACATAGAATCCTGTGAACTGTGTCCATGGAAACAGATTAAAAAGAAAACCTGAAAACTGACTCCTGATCCTTTCAGTTCTACTATTATTCTGCCACACAAGATCAACAAACTCAGGGTGAAGGAATTAATTGACCCACTTGCTACAGTCTGCTGTTCACTTGCTCTCTCTAGGCAGTGTCACATATCTGTCCTCAGGGAACCTCCTGCTGAGACCATATCTCTGAAGAATCACAATCAGCAAAACCTGCCTATGATGCATTTTCCCTTCTAATACTAGAAGATTTCCTATATACATATGACATCTGAAACCGCATTACATGTGAAGCTGTCTGAGTTTCACATTTTGTCTGTAGTGTCTGTTAATGATATATTCATCTATGGCGGACATCTTCACCCAAGATAACCAAACAGAAGCCATTTTAGGTCTGACCTGGGGGTGGGGGTTTATGTTGCCCACTCAGAAGCTACATAGTTAAATGTCCTGATTCAAACTCCATCCAGTGTGAAAGTGTGAAATTTCTGTGTTTTCATTTTCAGCGCTTATCTGTCTGAAGTTTCTCTGCCTCGTGAAGGCCATGTTATGACTTAACAGAGCTAACACAAGGGAAATTTGTCTGAGAAACAAGGCCTGGGAAGACATGATTTATTAACCTTTTCAGAGAATGTCCTGGTAAATTCATTATGGCCAATAGCATTACAGTATTCTATCTCCTTGTCACGCCCCTTTGATGATGATGTTTCTGTCTTTTATATATGCAACTGCACACTTAGAAACGGGGAGAAGATTTTCTACATACACTAGAGACTCATGTGTCTAGGTTTGTTTTCATCTTGGTACCAAGGAGCCATTTTTGGCCATAAAAGTGTTAACTTGAAAGTCACCTCTAAAACATGAAGTAAGGGCGATTAAGCCCTGGATAAAAATCTCTAAAAGTGTCTATTTCCCAATGCATCTATTAAATCTATATCTGTGATGGATACTAAATGGTAAAATCATATTACAGCGAATATGTCACATTTTCACCAATGACAGGTTCCCATAGCTTTTTAAATTTTATTTCCCAATCTGCTTTTATAATTAACATTTAAGGTTTTGGCCACTTTACCTCATGTTTTTTTGTAAAGGGACTGGATAGTAGGTTATTCACCAATATACATCTATTAAAAGTTCTGCTTTGCCTTCTTGATGTCACAGGTGGTCCCACGACCCATATCGTTCCCTGCAGGCACAGCCAGCGCCTCATACCTGTCCCCACTCCCGAGTCCCGGTGTCACTCTGTGCACGCACGTCCCCGTGTCTTAGGGCGCATGTGCGGCAGCTTTAGAAAATTTAAAGGGCCAGTGCGCCATTAATTGGCGCTGGCCATTTCCCATAAGTCTATTTAAACCTGCCATCACACCCTGCCGGATCTTTGTGCCTCACAGCCTGAGAGAAAGCTCTATTGCGATTTTCTTGCGTTCCAGTGTCTCCTGCGTTCCAGTGTCTCCTGCGTTCCAGTGTCTCTCTGCTGTTCCTGTGTACCAGTGTTCCTCCATGCTGCTGTCCTGTGTGCTGTGTCCTCCTGTTGCTGACCTTGGATGTTGCATCTCTGCCGCCTGCTCTGACCCTGTGCCTGGACCTGACCTCGAGATTGTCTGCTTTACCTGTATCTCAACCTTGGCCGCCACTGCAGACAAGTCACGCCTGTAGAACGACCTGGTGGTACCACGCCGCAGCTTGTCTAACCCGCTTTGCGGCATCATCTGCAGTGGTCCAGAGGATCCACAACCCTCAAGCCTGACACTCGATATGTAAAGTGAAGCCTCCTGTGTTTTAACTCATCAGTCAGACATTTCTGACCATAAAATAGCTGCAGATGGAGGGTCATGTGACCCCTAACTGTCCATAAACAATTGCCAGTTAGAGATCACATGACCTTCCATCTGCGGCCATTTTATGGACAGGAATCTCTGGCTGAGGACTTAAAAGACAGGAGGCTTCACTAGTGCGGAAATATTAATAGATGTTTTAATTAGGTATTAATAAAAAACGTAATATCCTGCTCCCCACACATACGCATATTACAAAAAACATGAGGTAAAATGGCCAACCCCTTTAAAGCTTCCAAAAAAGATCCAAGTATACCCAGTTCCCTGCCAGCAAACAGGAACAAGGCATAGGGCATTTGTGCAAGCCTGCAATCACTGTTTCATAATCATCTCTGCTCTGCTAGCTCTTCCTACTTCCTCCCTCCCTCCTCCCTTATGCAGTTGTGAGCTGACCCCATGCTCCAAGCAAATCTCTAGCAGCTCATGTCATCATGAGGGAGGGGGGTGGAGGAAAGTAGGAAGAACTAGCAGAGCAGAGAGGAGATAATGTTGATGACACAGGTATTGCAGCCTCGTAACAAACACCCCCATGACTCAATGCAGTTTGCTGTATGCGCTATGCTTTTATCTACTTTTAAAAGTGAGTGGAATCAGTAACGTTCATTGTAATAGCAATAGTATTTAAAAGGCCATGGGTGTCAATATGAAATTCTTTAAAGAAAGGAAAAAAATCTACCAGATGTATTGAAATGTGTTGGAATGTGGAGTATAGAATTCTGCTATTTCAGACAGTTTAATGGGGTTTAATTGCCTTTTTAAAAAATCTTTCAAATGTTATTACACAGTATAGATCATAAGTGGCAATAAACTCCTCCGCCCCCTCCTTTCTAAAGAAGTAAAATAGGACATGGGTGCTAAAAGTATTTTTTGTCTGTTAAATTTATATTAATGACATATGATATGTGGTAACCCAAAAGTGCCGAAGTTCACAAATCTACTCTTTGCATCTAAAGCCCACCATTGTATCCACATAATTGCTCAGAAGGTTCACACTTTAAGTTTTACATTTCATATAATTTTGGATTGTTTTCACTTTCCCTGGCAATATTTATATAATTATTTTTGCTATAGATAGAAAGATATATTTCTGTAATACCTCATCATCACCTGCTTGATTATGTACTTTATTTAACATATCACCTCCTATTAATTGTCTTACTAAAGGAAAAAGTCAAATGCATTATTTTGTAGTCACGTTTAACCTGGTGTCTCCCAAACTGTACTTTTCATATTATGTCAGTTTGAAATTTAAAAGTAACTGAACTTTAACAAAGTTTTATATTGACAATGATGATGGAAAGCTTTATAATAAAATTTATCAACAAAATCTGTTCATGTGTCCTGCTTTTTCCCCTGGCTTTCTTCCTTATTTCGGAGGTTTCTGTAAATAACCTTCTGTATTTAAAAAATGGCTGAGAGATTAAGGATTAAAGGGGTATTCTCGTCTGGGCACTCACATTCAGTTTCTTTAATCGGCCATATGTAAGCATTTCTTCAGTTGGATGTTATTAAAAAAATGTTCCTGTGTGAAGATAATTTCTCATAAATGTAGTCATGTTGTCCCTTAGAAACGAGATAGCTTCCTCGGATACTGCCAACTCTGCTGGAGGGATTGCACAAAGAAACAAATTGTTTTTGTATATGAAATGTCCGGGAGTTACTGCCTGTCCCACAGACGTCCTGTGGTAATGATTGCTGAATCCTGGTGGTCCGGCAGGACTCTGTAGCCCATGTCTGGCCACCGCTGCCAGAGTGTGAGGTGGTCGTAACCGAGGAAGCTATCTAGTTTCTAAGGGACAACATGACTACATTTATGAGAAATTATCTTCATACAGGAAGATATACAGCATACAGGAAGGATCTTTAGACCCCTTCCTTATCTCTATTCTTTGATCAAGATGATGTTTTACTGAATAGTTTACCTGCACTATTCATTTTGCAACAGAAAAATGCTTTAAAGATTTAGTTGTACTTTAAGTGCCCTTCCTCTTCTCAGGGTTTGGATTAGTTTTGATTAATTGTTTGGAAAGGCTATGTACACATTTGGAAATCTTATTTCAGCAGAAAGCAAAGCTGAAGCTGTGCTTGTTCCTGTGAAACCAGTGACTGGGAACCACCACGAGAAAATCCCGAATCTCGAAGAGACTGGAATTTTTAATGCGACCCTGTCAGCACATTTTTCACAAATACAGCTAGTGGCAGGTTACTAAAGATCCCTAGTTATTATCGTTCACAGGTCCTTTGGCCACTTAACATTAGCAAACTGTATCCCATACACATATCTGACCACATAAAATATCACAGCATGCCGGCATGGACTTCTACTCTTTTCAATGCTGTCTGCTGGGATTTCATGTGATATGATTTGTTGTGATTTCATAAGATATATGCTTGGTGTATAGTTTGGTAAAGTTAGAAGGCTAAAGTACCTACGATGATGTCAGCCTGGTCAGCTGACGTTATTGCTGCATGCAGAAAAAGCATGGGGAGAAGATGCTAGATTGAGCTTGAGGAGGCAATGCCCACCTCAACTTGCTATAGTCATCCTTAAATACCAGATTAAATTAAGTTGAATATATGGGAATCTAAGGGGAACAATTTTTAGCTAAAAGAAGGATGTCAGTTAGTTAATAGGGCTCTATGGGAATCTGCCACTAGCTGTATTTGTGAAAAATGTGGTTACAGGTCCCCTTTAAATTAAGGTATCTGAATGGTTTATAAGAAAAGGTAAGTGAAAAACAAAGTCCGTGCTCGTAGGTTTAGGATACTTTACGTTTTACTCTTATTGTCTTGTCCGGTAGTCTGGGCTCTAGTGGCTGACTGACCTGATATCTGCCACACCCTTCATGTGCCTTAAATGAAAGAGAAAAGACGGATGTCTATCAAAGTTTTTTCAATGCAAAATAACAAGTTTATTTAATTACAAAAGACAAATGTATTTTTAAAAACATTTAAAAAGCACAATTCTGTGCTGCACATGCCCCACTATCACAAATGGTAGATAAATCTGCTAAAGATATAGTAGGTAAATGGAGATATAGGTCATTGAGGCTAAAGTTAAAATGGACATAAGTAGAAATGAAAGACCAAGGTGAGCATCAAGCATATAGTCTATAGACAGTCACAATTTACCTCAATGTCTAGATCCTCCAGCTTGGGGATAGAAGGGGCAAGAAACAGTCCCCACGCGTTCCGCCTGTCTGGGCAGGCTTCCTCAGGGGTAATGTGCAGAAAGGAAGTTCAGGGAATATATAGGGTACTCACCCCCAGAGTCTAACACTCAGCAGCTGTGTCCAGTGAGTGCCTGCGTGTGGCGTGCGTTTCAGCTGGCCGGATGTGACGCAATGCGTTCCACCCGGTCAGTAAGATGTCACTTCCGGGGTTTGCGATCCACGATATTTAGGCGCTGCTGCGACAAATTAGGCGCTGCTGCGACACAAAATCAACACATTCACACAGATACAAAGTGCATGCGCATAGGCGGTATAGCAATAAGTAGGCAGGCGCCGAAAGCATTATAAGCCCTGCAAAAACCCTAGGGCTGGAAAAAAGTGCGACACTTGGCGAAGTGAGAAGTATGGACGAGAAGAGAGAAACCATATCCATGAAGATATCAGCTGATGTACTTTCTTGGGGAAGTTTGAAACCAGGGGTGGAGCCTCCAATGCCCGCATTGGAGGCCCCACCCCTGGTTTCAAACTTCCCCAAGAAAGTACATCAGCTGATATCTTCATGGATATGGAGGCTCCACCCCTGGTTTCAAACTTCCCCAAGAAAGTACATCAGCTGATATCTTCATGGATATGGTTTCTCTCTTCTCGTCCATACTTCTCACTTCGCCAAGTGTCTCAAATTTTAAACTTTAAATATTGTGGTACTAAGCGCTCTAACTCCTTACGTTTCTGACTTTTTGAGTCCTAAAACTTTGAAAACTACATTATCTATATTGTTCATTATTATTGATCATTATGCATACTATTTATCTATTTTAGCCAATTCTAACACATTGTGTTTAACTAATATATTTGTAAGTTCATTATTAGAGATGAGCGAACACTAAAATGCTCGGGTACTCGTTATTCGAGACGAACTTTTCCCGATGCTCGAGTGCTCGTCTCGAATAACGAACCCCATTGAAGTCAATGGGAGACTCGAGCATTTTTCAAGGGGACCAAGGCTCTGCACAGGGAAGCTTGGCCAAACACCTGGGAACCTCAGAAAAGGATGGAAACACCACGGAAATGGACAGGAAACAGCAGGGGCAGCATGCATGGATGCCTCTGAGGCTGCCTAATCGCACCATTATGCCAAAATTATGGGCAACAGCATGGCCATGACAGAGTGACAGAATGAAGCTAGATAGCATCTAAAACATCCAATAATTGACCCTGACACTATAGGGGACGGCATGCAGAGGCAGCGGCAGCAGGCTAGAGAGTGGCATGGCGACATACCCTAATTGGACTCAGGCTTCAAACCAATGGGTGTCAGAGAGGAACCAAAGGAGGTGAGCAAGAAGCGCTCAAATAATATCGGTACATGATAAAAGTTTGCCAGTATATTTTGTGGATTACACAGCAGGGTGGCGACAAAGTTAACATGGAAGCCATGAAAACAACCCAAAATTCTGCCTGACACAGCTCGTTTGATAAGGGGACCATGTATGCTTACAGTTCATGCCAGTCGCTGCACTGGCTGCCAGTCTCCTTTCGAATACAGTTTAAAATAATAATAACCCTCATCCATAAAGCTCTGTATAATGCTGCACCCCCCTACCTCTCCTCTCTTATCTCAGTCTATCGCCCAACCCGTGCTCTTAGATCCGCCAGTGATCTTAGATTAACCTCTACCCTAGTGCGGACCTCCCACTCGCGTCTCCAAGACTTCTCTAGAGCTGCACCAATTCTATGGAATGCTCTGCCCCGGACTATCAGACTAATACCTAACCTCCAAAGTTTCAAACGTGCTCTTAAAACCCATTTCTTTAGGCAAGCCTATAACACTCATTAACTGCATGAAGTTTTAACTCTTCTACTAACCCGTCCTGTGTCGTCCTCCCATCTGTTATCCAGCAACCAACAGGCACCAGACTTCTCTGCAGTCCCATTCACCCTGGACCTGGTATATAAGATGACGGCTGAGTGGTTCAAGCGACAGCAATTCCATTTATTATATTTTTTTCTATTCCCTAAGAAGAATGGCTTGACCATTAAATATTCTTTTACCTCGTGTTACCCCATCATCTTCATAAACCGTAAGCTCTGGCGAGCAGGGACCTCACTCCTGTTGTTCCATACAAATGTTGTGCTCTGTTACATTACATTTGTATTTGTTTCCTATGATTTGTAAAGCGCTACAGAATATGATGACGCTATATAAATAAAGATTATTATTATTATTATTATGGAGGCAGTGAACTAGTAGTAGATTAAAGGTGCTGCAACTATGTTAGTTGGATCTTGGGATGGAGCTGGCGCTCTGCAGCCAGGCGAGCTTTCGCCAATCCAAGCCCCTGTCTCTAGGCTACTCCCCAAACAGCACTTCTAAGAACCTTTTGTATAAGATCAAGTGTAGTAGCGTTCTTATAAGTTTAGGATATGGCGGGTGAGGGGAATGTAAACAGATGCGCAAGAAGCGCTGAAATAATATCCCTAAATAGTAAAAGTTTGCAAGTATATTTTGTGGATTACACAGCAGGGTGGCGACAAAGTTAACAACTTTGATGTGGAATGCCCTGTAATAGCTCTTGGGCGGTGTGCCTTTTATCGCCTAGGCTCAGCAGTTTCAGCACCGCCTGCTGTCGCTTAGCGACGGCACTGCTGCTGTGCCTAGAGCTACCGACTGATGGCGCCATGCCCACGGATGGTAATTCGGAGGAGGAGGAGGTGGAGGAGGGGTGGGAGGAGGTATAGTAGGCCTTTGAGACCTGGACCGAGGTAGGCCCCGCAATTCTCTGCGTCGGCAGTATATGACCAGCCCCAGGGTCAGACTCGGTCCCAGCCTGCACCAAGTTAAGTGTAGTAGCGTTCTTATAAGTTTGGGATATGGCGGGTGAGGGGAATGTAAACAGATGCGCAAGAAGCGCATGATGCGCATGGAGCTGGCGCTCCGCTGCCAGGCGAGCTTTCGCCAATCCAAGCCCCTGTCTCTAGGCTACTCCCCAAACAGCACTTCTAAGAACCTTTTGTATAAGATCAAGTGTAGTAGCGTTCTTATAAGTTTAGGATATGCCGGGTGAGGGGAATGTAAACAGATGCGCAAGAAGCGCTGAAATAATATCCCTAAATGGTAAAAGTTTGCCAGTATATTTTGTGGATAACACAGCAGGGTGGCGACAAAGTTAACAACTTTGATGTGGAATCCATGAAAACAACCCAAATTTCTGCCTGACACACCTCGTTTGATAAAGGGACGATGTATGGAGGCAGCTATATGGACGACTTTTGGAGGTAGCAATGGAGACAACGTGTGGAGGCTGCTATGGAGACAATTTAATTTGGATAGTGCCTGTATGTGGCGGTCCCAAACATTTTTCAAACCAGAGGAGCAGGTAGGTGGCCCTCCAGTAAAATGGAATAGATTGAGTGCCTGTATGTGGCAGTCCCAAAAATTTTTCAAACCAGAGGAGCAGGTAGGTGGCCCTCCAGTAAAATGGAATAGATTGAGTGCCTGTATGTGGCAGTCCCAAAAATTTTTTAAAACAGAGGACCGGGTAGGTGGCCCTCCAGAAAAATGGAATAGATTGAGTGCCTGTATGTGGCAGTCCCAAAAATGTTTCAAACCAGAGGAGCAGGTAGGTGGCCCTCCAGTAAAATGGAATAGATTGAGTGCCTGTATGTGGCAGTCCCAAAAATGTTTCAAACCAGAGGAGCAGGTAGGTGGCCCTGCAGTAAAATGGAATAGATTGAGTGCCTGTATGTGGCAGTCCCAAAAATTTTTCAAACCAGAGGAGCAGGTAGGTGGCCCTCCAGTAAAATGGAATAGATTGAGTGCCTGTATGTGGCAGTCCCAAAAATGTTTCAAACCAGAGGAGCAGGTAGGTGGCCCTGCAGTAAAATGGAATAGATTGAGTGCCTGTATGTGGCAGTCCGAAAAATTTTTCAAACCAGAGGAGCAGGTAGGTGGCCCTCCAGTAAAATGGAATAGATTGAGTGCCTGTATGTGGCACTCACAAAAATTGTTTCAAACAGAGGACCGGGTAGGTGGCCCTCCAGAAAAATTAAATGCATGAAGTACTATAGCAAGAGCCAGTGGGCCCTGTCAAAAAATAGCCATTTTCCTCTGCTTTACTGTACAAAGAGGAGGAGAAGGAGGAAAATGAGGAGGAGGAGGAGTGGATCAATTATTCAGGTTGAGCTTCCTTCACCTGGTGGAGATTGGAAATTCTGAGAAATCCAGCCTTTATTCATTTTAATAAGCGTCAGCCTGTCAGCGCTGTCAGTCGACAGGCGTGTACGCTTATCGGTGATGATGCCACCAGCTGCACTGAAAACCCGCTCGGACAAGACGCTAGCGGCAGGGCAGGCAAGAACCTCCAAGGCGTACAGCGCCAGTTCGTGCCACATGTCCAGCTTTGAAACCCAGTAGTTGTAGGGAGCTGTGTGATCATTTAGGACGATAGTATGGTCAGCTACGTACTCCCTCACCATCTTTCTGTAAAGATCAGCCCTACTCTGCCGAGACTGGGGACAGGTGACAGTGTCTTGCTGGGGTGACATAAAGCTGGCAAAAGCCTTGTAAAGCGTACCCTTGCCAGTGCTGGACAAGCTGCCTGCTCGCCTACTCTCCCTCGCTACTTGTCCCGCAGAACTACGCACTCTGCCGCTAGCGCTGTCAGAAGGGAAATACTGTTTCAGCTTGTGCACCAGGGCCTGCTGGTATTCATGCATTCTCACACTCCTTTCCTCTGCAGGGATGAGAGTGGGAAGATTTTGCTTGTACCGTGGGTCCAGGAGAGTGAACACCCAGTAATCGGTGCTGGAATAAATTCTTTGAACGCGAGGGTCACGGGATAGGCAGCCTAGCATGAAATCTGCCATATGCGCCAGAGTACCAACGCGTAAGAATTCACTCCCCTCACTGGCCTGACTGTCCATTTCCTCCTCCTCCAACTCCTCCAACTCCTCTTCTTCTGCCCATACACGCTGAACAGTGAAGGACTCAACAATGGTCCCCTCTTGTGTCTCGCCAACATTCTCCTCCTCTTCCTCCTCATCCTCCTCCACCTCCACCTCCTCCGATATGCGCTGAGAAACAGACCTGAGGGTGCTTTGGCTATCAACAAGGGAAAATTCTTCCCCTGTCTCTTGTGACGAGCGCAAAGCTTCCGACTTCATGCTGACCAGAGAGTTTTTCAACAGGCCAAGCAGCGGGATGGTGAGGCTGATGATGGCGGCATCGCCACTGACCATCTGTGTTGACTCCTCAAAGTTACTCAGCACCTGACAGATATCAGACATCCACGTCCACTCCTCATTGTAGACTTGAGGAAGCTGACTGACCTGACTACCAGTTCTGGTGGAAGTTGACATCTGGCAGTCTACAATCGCTCTGCGCTGCTGGTAAACTCTGGATAACATGGTCAGTGTTGAATTCCACCTCGTGGGCACGTCGCACAACAGTCGGTGAGCGGGCAGTTGGAGGCGGCGCTGCGCTGCCCTGAGAGTGGCAGCATCTGGGCTGGACTTCCTGAAATGCGCACAGATGCGGCGCACCTTCGTGAGCAAATCAGACAGATTGGGGTATGTCTTGAGGAAACGCTGAACTATCAGATTTAACACATGGGCCAGGCATGGCACATGTGTCAGTCTGCCGAGTTGCAGAGCCGCCACCAGGTTACGGCCGTTGTCACACACAACCATTCCCGGCTTCAGGTTCAGCGGTGCCAGCCACAGATCAGTCTGCGCCGTGATGCCCTGTAATAGCTCTTGGGCGGTGTGCCTTTTGTTGCCTAGGCTCAGCAGTTTGAGCACCGCCTGCTGTCGCTTAGCGACGGCACTGCTGCTGTGCCTAGAGCTACCGACTGATGGCGCCGTGCCCACGGATGGTAGTTCGGAGGAGGAGGTGGAGGAGGGGTGGGAGGAGGAGGAGGCATAGTAGGCCTGAAACACCTGGACCGAGGTAGGCCCCGCAATCCTCGGCGTCGGCAGTATATGAGCAGCCCCAGGGTCAGACTCGGTCCCAGCCTCCACCAAGTTAACCCAATGTGCCGTCAGCGATATATAGTGGCCCTGCCCGGCAGCACTCGTCCACGTGTCCGTGGTCAGGTGGACCTTGTCAGAAACGGCGTTGGTCAGGGCACGGATGATGTTGTCTGACACGTGCTGGTGCAGGGCTGGGACGGCACATCGGGAAAAGTAGTGGCGGCTGGGGACCGAATACCGAGGGGCGGCCGCCGCCATGAGGTTGCGAAAGGCCTCGGTCTCTACTAGCCTATAGGGCAGCATCTCCAGGCTAAGCAATCTGGAGATGTGCACATTAAGGGCTTGGGCGTGCGGGTGGGTTGCACTATATTTGCGTTTCCGCTCCAGCGTCTGGGGTATGGAGAGCTGAACGCTGGTGGATGCTGTGGAGGATCGTGGAGGCGACGATGGGGTTTTTGTGGCAGGGTCCTGGGCAGGGGGCTGACTAGCAGCTGACACAGGGGAAGGAGCAGTGGTGTGCACGGCCGGAGGTGAACGGGCTTGTTGCCACTGAGTGGGGTGTTTAGCATTCATATGCCTGCGCATACTGGTGGTAGTTAAGCTAGTAGTGGTGGAACCCCTGCTGAGCCTGGTTTGGCAAATGTTGCACACCACAGTCCGTCGGTCATCCGGTGTTTCCTTAAAGAACCTCCAGACTTCTGAAGATCTAGCCCTCGCCGCAAGAGCCCTCGCCACGGGAGCTTCACTAGTTGACACATTTGGCGCTGATGCACCAGCTCTGGCCCTGCCTCTCCGTCTGGCCCCACCACTGCCTCTTCCAACCTGTTCTGGTCGAGGACTCTCCTCCGTCTCAGAAGCACTGTGTTCACCCGGCCTCTCAACCCAGCTTGGGTCTGTCACCTCATCATCCTCCGATCCCTCAGTCTGCTCCCCCCTCGGACTTCCTGCCCTGACAACAACTTCCCCACTGTCTGACAACCGTGTCTCCTCATCGTCGGACACCTCTTTACACACTTCCACTACGTCAAGAAGGTCATCATCACCCACAGACTGTGACTGGTGGAAAACCTGGGCATCGGAAAATTGCTCAGCAGCAACTGGACAAGTGGTTTGTGACTGTGGGAAGGGTCCAGAAAACAGTTCCTCAGAGTATGCCGGTTCAAATGCCAAATTTTCCTGGGAGGGGGCAGACTGGGGGGGAGGAGGCTGAGGTGCAGGAGCTGGAGGAGTGGCGATTTCGGTGACATGGGTGGACTGCGTGGAAGACTGACTGGTGGTGGACAAATTGCTCGAAGCATTGTCAGCAATCCACGACATCACCTGTTCGCACTGTTCTGGCCTCAACAGTGCTCTACCACGAGTCCCAGTAACTTCAGACATGAACCTAGGGAGTGTAGCTCTGCGGCGTTCCCCTGCTCCCTCATCAGCAGGTGGTGTCTCACCCCGCCCAGGACCACGGCCTCTGACCCCTGCAGTAGTTGGACGCCCACGTCCCCGCCCTCGTCCTCTACCCCTAGCCCTCGGGTTAAACATTTTTAAAATGAGAGTTATAACTTTATTTTTTTTTTAACTTTTTTTTGTTTTTTTTTGTGTTTTTTGTTTTTTTTTGTGTTTTTTGTTTTTTTTTGAATTTTTAAAACCAAACAATGCTATCCTATTGCTATGGCTATTTTCTAGCCAAGTATCAAAGCACACTACTATGCCAGATGAGATGACACTGAGTTAGTGCCTAATTGAAATCCAACCCCTACTAAATTTTCCCACTTCGGTCTTTGCTATGGATATGTGCGTCACTAAGCGCAGAACACAGCGGTCGCAAGTCTCACTACAAATTGCTCAGAATTGGCTAGTACATGCACTGCAGAAAGTACAGCCACCAGCAGATCAACCAGAAATCAAATATATAGAACGCTACTGTAGGCGTAAGTAAGCTCTTTGTATTCTCCTATGGCTATTTTCTAGCCAAGTATCAAAGCACACTACTATGCCAGATGAGATGACACTGAGTTAGTGCCTAATTGAAATCCAACCCCTACTAAATTTTCCCACTTCGGTCTTTGCTATGGATATGTGCGTCACTAAGCGCAGAACACAGCGGTCGCAAGTCTCACTACAAATTGCTCAGAATTGGCTAGTACATGTACTGCAGAAAGTACAGCCACCAGCAGATCAACCAGAAATCAAATATATAGAACGCTACTGTAGGCGTAAGTAAGCTCTTTGTATTCTCCTATGGCTATTTTCTAGCCAAGTATCAAAGCACACTACTATGCCAGATGAGATGACACTGAGTTAGTGCCTAATTGAAATCCAACCCCTACTAAATTTTCCCACTTCGGTCTTTGCTATGGATATGTGCGTCACTAAGCGCAGAACACAGAGGTCGCAAGTCTCACTACAAATTGCTCAGAATTGGCTAGTACATGCACTGCAGAAAGTACAGCCACCAGCAGATCAACCAGAAATCAAATATATAGAACGCTACTGTAGGCGTAAGTAAGCTCTTTGTATTCTCCTATGGCTATTTTCTAGCCAAGTATCAAAGCACACTACTATGCCAGATGAGATGACACTGAGTTAGTGCCTAATTGAAATCCAACCCCTACTAAATTTTCCCACTTCGGTCTTTGCTATGGATATGTGTGCCACTAAGAGCTAAACACAACGGTAGCAAGTCCCCCTGCTAATTCCTCACAAAATGGTACTAGATGCAAATTAAAATAAAAAAAGTAGAACGTTATTGTAGCCCTAAGAAGGGCTGTTGGGTTCTTTGAGAATCACTCCTGCCTAACAGTAAGCTAATAGAACACCCTAACGCTTTCCCTGACCAGCAGCAGCTCTCTCCCTAGCGGCATCCAGACACAGAATGATCCGAGCAGCGCGGGCAGCGGCTAGTCTATCCCAGGGTCACCTGATCTGGCCAGCCAACCACTGCTATCGACGTGTAAGGGTACCACGTCATGCTGGGTGGAGTGCAGAGTCTCCTGGCTTGTGATTGGCTCTGTTTCTGGCCGCCAAAAAGCAAAACGGCGGGAGCTGCCATTTTCTCGAGCGGGCGAAGTATTCGTCCGAGCAACGAGCAGTTTCGAGTACCCTAATGCTCGACCGAGCATCAAGCTCGGACGAGCATGTTCGCTCATCTCTATTCATTATGTTGATAAGATTTATATATGGTATCTATTCTATGTTTCTTACTCACCCTCAGAGTCTGACCCTTTTATGGCAGCTGTTTCAATATCCTGTACTTTTTAAACACAAAAAATTCTTTATTATTATTTTTTCTTTTTATTGCACTTAGGCACTTTTTTCCAGCCCTAGGGTTTTTGCAGGGCTTATAATGCTTTCGGCGCCTGCCTACTTATTGCTATACCGCCTATGCGCATGCACTTTGTATCTGTGTGAATGTGTTGATTTTGTGTCGCAGCAGCGCCTAATTTGTTGCAGCAGCGCCTAAATATCGTGGATCGCAAACCCCGGAAGTGACATCTTACTGACCGGGTGGAACGCATTGCGTCACATCCGGCCAGCTGAAACGCACGCCACACGCAGGCACTCACTGGACACAGCTGCTGAGTGTTAGACTCTGGGGTGAGTACCCTATATATTCCCTGAACTTCCTTTCTGCACATTACCCCTGAGGAAGCCTGCCCAGACAGGTGGAACGCGTGGGGACTGTTTCTTGCCCCTTCTATCCCCAAGCTGGAGGATCTAGACAATGAGGTAAATTGTGACTGTCTATAGACTATATGCTTGATGCTCATCTTGGTCTTTCATTCCTACTTATGTCCATTTTTACTTTAGCCTCAATGACCTATATCTCCATTTACCTACTATATCTTTAGCAGATTTATCTACCATTTGTGATAGTGGGGCATGTGCAGCACAGAATTGTGCTTTTTAAATGTTTTTAAAAATACATTTGTCTTCTGTAATTAAATAAACTTGTTATTTTGCATTGAAAAAACTTTCATAGACATCCGTCTTTTCTCTTTCATTTAAGTTATTATATTGGGTGTCTTATAGTCTGATAGACCCAACTATATAAATATTGTTCAAAAAAACCCTTCATGTGCCTGTGACTACTTCCTCTTTCCACCAGGGCTTCAACGCCTAGCCTCTTTTTAAGTGTCCTTGTTGCTCAACACCTTTTCAGCCTTGTTCACATTGTTCTCTTCTAGTATTTGTTACTTTCTGATTTCTGATCTCTGGCCTATATTTCCGACTTCTCTATTGGATTGCAATTTTGTCATTGCTTGCTCCTGCTGTTGCTGATCTGGTTTGTCTTCTCCATCTTATTGTGTTGTTTGGGGGGGCAATAAGAAGAGACAGTGGGGCTCATTTACTATGGGTTGTGCTGCTCACTTTCGTATGACTGTGCGCCATGGCTTACATGCAACACAATTTAGGGGGCGTACCATCGGACGATCAAACTGATTTGGACTGTGCGCAGGATTTAACTTTCAAGTTGTGTCACAAGCCCAAACACTTACATGCACCACTAAAAAGATTAACTCTGTCAGACCTGAGCGGGGAAGTGACACATGCAGGATATCTTAATGAATCGTGGCAATGTGAGTTGGGGTCGGACAATGGACCTTCGGTGAACTTTGGGGAAGTAAATGTGCCCCAGTAACTTAGAACCATATATATTTATTGATTTATCATGTACAAGGGTTTTCTTTTCTCATAAACACTGTAACTATCCTAATTTGTAGCCAAATCATAGCTTTCATACAGCAACAACTTATGTTTTATATTTACTTTCTTGTACTTCCTAAATTTCCTGAATTCTTTTATCCAAATGCCCATGCTTCAGGCATTAGTATGCATGCATCTTTGATTTTTCCTCATTCCTTTTCCTCGTACTTATTGTACTGTTCAGGCTTCAGCGCCATCCTCTGTCCATAACGAATGGCTCAGGATGTGCTGTTGAGAGTAATTTTGTTCTTAGGTTACATTGTGTCCAAACTAGTCGGAACACTCCTTTATTTAATTCCTGGCCGACTAAATTGAATTCCACCACACTTTTCTGTACCCTGCTGGTTTTGGTCTGGGTGGCTAAGAATTAAGTTACTCCCCAACTGGTCTGCTATGTCTGGATAACAGGGAACTGGTCAACTTCTGGACTGTGAATCTGACATTTCATATAAAGTTTTCTTCCATTTCACTTATGATTGCTATAAGTCTTGTTTTGATCTTGCTAGCATTGATCTCTTCTTTATTTTGGATTTCTTGACCCTTTACCTATTTCTGGCTTCAGGCTGTAACAGCTTTGCCTTTCGATTCTGTACTGCATTGTCCTCTTGGTTCTAGCCTGTATCTGTCAACTACTCTTCTATGTTTGTACTGTCCAGTGTTTGTCTCCATGTTTGCACTTTAGCACAGGAAGGATACATCGACCATGGTAGGCTGAGCAATTAGGCAGGGACAGCTCAGAAGGGGATTTATCTTTAGGGCTCGCTGTCTGTCCTTCCAGTCTCCTTCACTGCATTTTGCAACATTTAATAAAAGCTATAACACTCATCAAAGTCTGTATTATATGAACCTGTTCCTATTTATCTAGCTTGTCACCAAATTAAAATGGTTGTCCCATTAAAGCAACTTATCTTTGATCCTAGCGGCAGGACCATCGGGGATTAGCAGAATGTTTGAGGAGATGTTTGAGGAGATCATATGTACATTTATGACCCCCAATTCATTAATTAGTTTGGGTCTGAAACTATTCGGTCTGACCCCATATTTCTCCAATTGTCCCAGAAACAAATATAAATATGTTTATATATAACTATTGCTTCATGTCATTCCAATTGTCTAAACCAAACCAAACTTATTACAACATAGAGATTACTCTACTCTCATAAAGTATACTTCATTTGAGGTACCAAACCTTTTTCTAAAGCTTCTCAAAAACTGATCAATTAATAAAAAATGTCATCTTTTTATATAGCTGTAATAACCTCCAGGCTCACAATTATGATTAGGAAAAATGTTAATTGTTAAGATGTTCTCTATAATGAGGTGGAGAAAGCTTAACATTTCAAATTGTCATTCTTCAAACAGTATGAGCTGCTTTGAATCTTGACTTTTTCACTTTGAGAAATACAGGGTTTAAAATTGTCACAGATTGGGCACCTCACTGATTACAAGAGAAGAGATGAAGGCACAAACATATTTGAGATTTACTTTTTAAAGTACATTTTTTAAATTGATTATTTGGTTATTTGATGTCCAAGACCAGACTTATATAAATTTAATATAGTCTTTTCAACTGAAGGGAATGGTTCCCAGATATATCAGAAAATATTGTATTGTACATAGTCCATGCTCAATGAACCTGGTTATAAAGACTTGGATGTGGTCCATGTACGAGTAACCTATATGTGGTGGCAAAATAGGGTGCCTGTAATAGCAGACAGAAGACTGTGGGCCCTGAGACTAATCCAATTTCCAACTGTTTCTTGTTGATAGCCTCAAGTTACTATAGGCAGAAAGGTGGGTCACAACAAAGATGGGAAATGTAGTACAAGATCACAAAATCAGAGAATAGTCCATACACAAACTTAAAGTCAGAATACCAGAAGACAGAACAGAATAACAAGCAACTGTGGAGCGTTATAGCAGACACCCTTAACAGGTGGGCAGAACTCTGACCCTAAACAGTGATTAGGCGATAACTGGTTAAAACAGAGGAGCACAGGAATAATGTGAGTAGTGGAAGTACCTGTCAATAACTGTGGGTTAACGATGAATCAGAGCAAAGCTGCAGGAGAGTAATAGGTGCATTGGTAATCAATCCAAACAGCCAGCATGCCTAAACATGTGTTCACACTATCAGTGTTCAAGAAAACACAAAGATACAATCAGTGCCTTCTCAGCTGCACCCCATGGTTAGGAATGACATAAATACAGATGTTATACTCCAGTTCTCAAATACCCTATGCTAGGCTCCACATCTGGGATGCCTGATGTATACTAGAGATGAGCGAGTATACTTGTCCGAGCTTGATGTTCGTTCGAGTATTAAGGTACTCGAAATGGCTCGTTGCTAGGACGAGTATTTCCCCTGCTCAAGATCGAGCACTTAATTAAAAAAACACAGTGAAGAACAAGAATGAAGAATAGAATAAAAACTGTGAACACAGGATCATTTAAGTGAAAAACACAGTGAAGAATAGATTACAGATAGCAGGCACATCTGCTAACTTGTCGGGAGATACGCGCAGAACAGTGCGAACAAAATAGTATGTGAAGAACAATATATATGTGTGAAGAACACATTGAAGAACAGGGTGAGCAGGACAGAGACACCGGGGAGCAGGAAAGAGACACCGGGGAGCAGCACAGAGACACCGGGGCAGCGGCAGCACAGATACACTGGGGCAGCGGCAGCACGGAGACACCGGGGCAGCGGCAGCACGGAGACACTGGGGCTGCGGCAGCACGGAGACATCGGGGCAGCGGCAGCACAGAGACACTGGGGCAGCGGCAGCACGGAGACATCGGGGCAGCGGCAGCACGGAGACATCGGGGCAGCGGCAGCACGGAGACATCAGGGAAGCACAGAGACATCGGGGCAGCAGCAGGACGGAGACATCGGGGCAGCGGCAGAACGGAGACATCGGGGCAGCACGGAGACATCGGGGCAGCACGGAGACATCGGGGCAGCGGCAGCACGGAGACATCGGGACAGCACGGAGACATCAGGGCAGCA
Organism: Engystomops pustulosus; assembly: GCF_040894005.1. Classification (NCBI taxonomy): domain Eukaryota; kingdom Metazoa; phylum Chordata; class Amphibia; order Anura; family Leptodactylidae; genus Engystomops; species Engystomops pustulosus. Next base: position 84,526,389 of record NC_092414.1, on the reverse strand, counting down.
CGGAGACATCGGGGCAGCACGGAGACATCGGGGCAGCACGGAGACATCGGGGCAGCACAGAGACATCGGGGCAGCACAGAGACATCGGGGCAGCACGGAGACATTGGGGCAGCGGCAGCACGGAGACATCGGGAAGGGCAAAGAGATCGGGGAGACTTCAGTGGAAGAAGAGGAGCGGATCCCGGGACAGCGTATCTCCCGACAAGTAAGCAGATGTGCCGAACATCTGCAATCTATTCTTCACTGTGTTTTTCACTGCGTTTTTCACTTAAATAATCCTGTTTTTATTCTATTCTTCACTGTTCTTCACATCTGCTAACTTGTCGGGAGATAATATACGCGCGGAACAGTGAAGAATAGATTCCAGATGTTTGCATACATCTGCTAACTTATCAGAAGACATTCTTTTTCAATTAAATAACACATTTTATTCCCAAACCATGGTCCCTTTGAAAAATGCTCGAGTCTCCCATTGACTTCAAGCATCTGGAGCATCTGGAAAAGTTTGTCTCGAATAACGAGCACTCAAGCATTTTAGTGCTCGCTCATCTCTAATGTATATCCATGTGGAGATTTTTCTCTCTAGTAACCTCTCCCAGGACATGTTTACTGTTCCTCAAAACCACTTAAAATGTATCTGCCATGTCATGTCCATCTCCAAATAAATCTGTCTAAAAATAACTTTTAATATTATACATTGTTATTTTTATTGGTTCATCAAACATCACACATATATTCTAAAGATAAATCAGATACAACATTGAAATACTGGAAAAAAGGGAAATTTTTGCACAAATCAGCAAATGCACCCAAAAAAGTCTAAAAGAAAAGAATAAAAGATAAATGACCTCCCATGTTTTCCTGGCCTTAGAATATTATCCTGCATAAAATATTTATTTAGAAATTGAAGACAGATCCCAACGCCATAGATAAAACTTCTTCTTTTATTTAAGACATATTAAAAAATGGATGAGTAAGTGTCACATCCATATATTTTCTGATTTGTTTCAGGCAACACAAATTTTAAATGCACTTAATCATAGCAATTAAAAGAAGTTTTATATATGGTCTTGGGATCTGTCTTCAATTTCTACATGAGTCTCTATGGCTGCAGTCCAAGCAGCATTGGTCCTGGGAATCTGAAGCTCATTATTGGAACTTAGATGCTGTTTGGGAGTTTTTGGGGAGCTGTGCAGGTTAAGTTTTCCTTTGAGTGTGTTTACACAGAAAATATTAATTATCTGCAGGATAAGTGATAAATGTATGATTTCTGGCAGCATGACCACTAAATCTTCCACAGATAATCACATCAAGGATTTTGAGTGTAGTGGTTGTTCTGCTGTTCCACCTCATTAATTTAAGATATGCAGGTATACTTAAATTGCTGTAAGTGCTGTACTTAAAAGAGTATTCCCCTTTCAGGAAATAAATGTTATTATTTGAATAATTAAAAGTTATACAATTTTGTAATATACTTTCTGTATCAATTCCTCACGGTTTTGTAGATCTCTGCTTGTTGTGGACAGGTGCACCAGCTCGTTATATCACACAGCTCTGATTACTCTCTGGGATACTAACAAGCCGTGCCCCTGTGTGACCATGGCCAGATTTCTCTCCACTGGAACTAAACATAGAAGTTTTCTATAGAAGGACAGCAAACAGAGATCTGGAAAACCACAAGGAATTGATAGAGAGAGCATATTGGAAAATTGCATCATTTTTCAAAATACAAACAATAACATTAATTTGCACAAAATGAGAACACCCTTTAAATTAAACTGTTCTAGTGGGAGCCTAAGTGATTAGAGTGCCATTCACCATATCATGTGATTCATTCAATCATGTGATAGATCAAAGTTGGAAGAAAATACACTCACCGGCCACTTTATTAGGTACACCCTGCTAGTAACGGGTTGGACCCCCTTTTGCCTTCAGAACTGCCTCAATTCTTCGTGGCATAGATTCGACAAGGTGCTGGAAGCATTCCTCAGAGATTTTGGTCCATATTTACATGATGGCATCACACAGTTACCGCAGATTTGTCGGCTGCACATCCATGATGCAAATCTCCCGTTCCACCACATCCCAAAAATGCTCTATTGGATTGAGATCTGGTGACTGTGGAGGCCATTTGAGTACAGTGAACTTATTGTCATGTTCAAGAAACCAGTCTGAGATGATTCCAGCTTTATGACATGGCGCGTTATCCTGCTGAAAGTAGCCATCAGATGTTGGGTACATTGTGGTCATAAAGGGATGGACATGGTCAGCAACAATACTCAGGTAGGCTGTGGCATTGCAACGATGCTCAATTGGTACCAAGGGGCCCAAAGAGTGCCAAGAAAATATTCCCCACACCATGACACCACCAGCCTGAACCGTTGATACAAGGCAGGATGGATCCATGCTTTCATGTTGTTGACGCCAAATTCTGACCCTACCATCCGAATGTCGCAGCAGAAATCGAGACTCATCAGACCAGGCAACGTTTTTCCAATCTTCTACTGTCCAATTTCGATGAGCTTGTGCAAATTGTAGCCTCAGTTTCCTGTTCTTAGCTGAAAGGAGTGGCACCCGGTGTGGTCTTCTGCTGCTGTAGCCCATCTGCCTCAAAGTTCGATGTACTGTGCGTTCAGAGATGCTCTTCTGCTTACCTTGGTTGTAATGGGTGGCGATTTGAGTCACTCTTGCCTTTCTATCAGCTTGAACCAGTCTGCCCATTCTACTCTGACCTCTGGCATCAACAAGGCATTTCCGCCCACAGAACTGCCGCTCACTGGATGTTTTTTCTTTTTCGGACCATTCTCTGTAAACCCTAGAGATGTTTGTGCGTGAAAATCCCAGTAGATCAGCATTTTCTGAAATACTCAGACCAGCCCTTCTGGCACCAACAACCATGCCACGTTCAAAGGCACTCAAATCACCTTTCTTCCCCATACTGATGCTCGGTTTGAACTGCAGGAGATTGTCTTGACCACGTCTACATGCCTAAATGCACTGAGTTGCCGGCATGTGATTGGCTGATTAGAAATTAAGTGTTAACGAGCAGTTGGACAGGTGTACCTAATAAAGTGGTCGGTGAGTGTAGTTGTTGTTATATATAGATGTATCACATCCGCAAGTGCATTATTGATATTTGGCTTTATTTGACCTTATCCTATATAATTTTGTTAATATTTTATATTTACACATTTCTAAATCTTTATCTTTTTTATGTAATGTTTTTGATTTTGCAATGATGTTCCTAGTTTAAAAACCCATTTAAAGGTATTCAATTTATAATTTGTTACCAATATAAGCGCTATGGAATTTGATGGTACTATATAAATAAAGATTATTAATAAAGACCTGTTGTTATATTTATGTTATGTTATCCCCCAATGCTGTAATATATGTATTCAATGATTAAATGTAATATTTTTTCCATCGATAACATATCCACAGAATATGTTGTAAGTGTTATCTTGACAGTTGAAGCTCCAACTGCTTGAGAAAGCCATGGGGAAGGGGTACATTAGGTTATTGCTGGGTGTACGTGCTCTTTGGGAGATAAGGACCATGTAAGCACACTTCAATGTTTTTTATTTCATAGAGTTCAATGGTTGGAAGTAGTACTGGCCACCACTGATCTAAGTTAGAGCATTGTAAAGTGTTATTGCTGGAAAAGTCCCAGTAAAGGCTAAATGATATCTTTCATGAAATCAAAGTCCTTGCTGCTAGGCAATGCTTCAAGTTTAGTCACTAGTCACTAGTTTTCTGGTTTTAACTCAATTACTGAAATGTAATTCTGAAAGATCTAACTTCCAAAAGCATGATGAATAATAACTTCCCTTTTTCTGGTCATTTTTGTTATAGAGGAAGCAGTGATCACACACACGGAGGAGTAATTTTAGCAGTTTTCATGTTTCCTCCTTGCTAAAAATGAGTGTACCAGTTAAAAACTCCTGCTTTGTTGCTTAGCAACATCATGAAGGCTTGCTGATAAATGCAGCATCATTAACTGTTTCTCTACGACATCCTCAATTGTTATTTTGTACTGTCATTTTTAGTGTTCAAACACATCTACTGCTGAAGGGATCACATTGTACTTTAAAACGTTATGTCTATCACTAAAGGCATAGGAAAAAACTGAAATTCCAGGGACAATGATGTAAAATGGCTAAAAGATGAGCCATTCAACTATATCTATTGTAATTAATACAATAGCTTAGTTAATACAATCGCTTGTTCATACAGCGATTCGCGAGAGAGACATTTTACTGTTTTCAACAGGAGATGTTCTATTGTTCTCGTGGCTCCTTCTCCACTCTGCAGAGCACCTCATGGCTCCGCCACAAACTAATTATGCACGCCTCAGAGCCTCCTGGCACCGCCTATGGACCGCTATGAGAGACGGTGATGTCACCGACTCGCTCTGTGAATCAGCCGCATCTTCTCTGTCGGCAGCTCAAGTAATGGTATTTATTTTATTCCATCTCCACAAATTAGCTTCTGTTCATGGCAGTTTTTTTGTTGCTTAATTTAGACGCAACTTGTGAATCCTGACATTTTTTGTGCTCTTCTAGTTTCTCTGACACAATGGGGCATATTTATCAAGTGTCTGAATGTCAGAATATTTCTAGTTGCCCATGGCAACCAATCACAGCTCCCCTTTAAAATATTCATGAGCACTGGTAAAATGAAAGCTGAGTTGTGATAGGTTGCCATGGGCAACTGGAAATATTCTGACTTTCAGACACTTGATAAATCTGCCCCAATTTGTCACGCGCTTAGACTCTCAAAAACCAAGTCTAACAACTTGCATTTCTCCTTTATGAATGTGGAGTTGTTTCAGAAACTTTTGTCTGTGTGCCAATTTATTATACCTGTGCAAATCATTGCTAGTTACTTATTTACAAATACCAAGCACATTTACAGTTACTTAATTACACACTTTCACAGTTACACATCCACAATTACCATACACAATATAATAATAACAATAGACACAAGCTATACAATCATAGGTTGCAAACCTGGTGCCACTGCATCTAGCAATGTTGTGAAAGAACAGCTGTAATTGCAGTTAGTTTTTGGCATGGTAAAGGCTGTACATTGCCACAATGGTGCTAGGTACCGGCGCTTTAAGCTGTCAGTTTTTAACTACCACAGAAGCAATTGCCAAAGTGTTCACCCTGTCTAGTGCTGAAACACTGCTAGCTGCAGGGCAGTCACATATGTTTTGGTAGCGCCCATGTAGCCCGTACTCTTTTCTCCCAGTCGTGCGACATGAGCCACCTGGTGCTGGTGACCACGTAGTAATGGCATTCATTGGTGCTGTGGGGTGGGTTGGTCGGGCATTGACTTCCACTTGCATTGGCATGGGGAGGTATGCCTTTTTATGTTGTGATGTGGTGATATAGATGGCTTGGTGAACATATGGGCCTAGGGGGAAACTTAGTCCTGGTGGAGATGTAGGTAGGCCACATTACAGGCCGCATACAAGCAGGGGCGGCTGAAAATCCATGTAGGCCCTGTGAACCTAGGGACCTGTTAGGAATCAAGCAGTGCACTGTATGTCAAGCAGGGCATAGTTATATCAAGCAAGCTACAAAGCCTGGGTAGGCAAGGGGAGAAGGAGGGGAAAAGTGGGGAAAATGCACAGGCACAGGTAAATGCAGCCACTTATCACACACCATCTTGAATAGGGTACCTCCACTTTTGCACACATTAGTGTACTTAGAAGTGTACAACACTTCTAACTGTACACATCCGGTGATCATTGCACACATCAATAGACTACATGGGTGTTATTTATCATTAGGCGGCTTCTTGGAAGAGCTCTATGACTGCCTTTGGAGCTCCAATGACTGTCAAATGGCTTTGGTCATTTATCAGCAGTATTAGAAGATTTTTTTTATTAAAAAAAATAGCACAATAATTGCAAAAAGAATTTAAAAAATGCAACACATCCGCCTGGAGTGAAGTGATTATTCAATTTTCATGCAATATTTAAAAAAAATCATATATCTGGCTTTCACATAGTGCTACATTAGCAGACGTTCTATGTCTAATTTGTGAGCACAAAAAGTAGCAAAAATGTTTTTTGCTGCTTTCTGCCACCAAAAAGTAAAAAAAATCCTATTTTAAATGACTTTGAGCTTGGTGTATACACAGCCTATAATGAGAGACGTAGGCATTAGAGATGAGCGAGCACTAAAATGCTCGGGTACTCGTTATTCGAGACGAACTTTTCCTGATGCTCGAGTGCTCGTCTCGAATAACGAGCCCCATTGAAGTCAATGGGAGACTCGAGCATTTTTCAAGGGGACCAAGGCTCTGCACAGGGAAGCTTGGCCAAACACCTGGGAACCTCAGAAAAGGATGGAAACACCACGGAAATGGACAGGAAACAGCAGGGGCAGCATGCATGGATGCCTCTGAGGCTGCTTAATCGCACCATTATGCCAAAATTATGGGCAACAGCATGGCCATGACAGAGTGACCGAATGAGGCTAGATAGCATCTAAAACATCCAATAATTGACCCTGACACTATAGGGGACGGCATGCAGAGGCAGCGGCAGCAGCGGCAGGCTAGAGAGTGTCATGGCGACATACCCTAAATGGACTCAGGTTTCACCAAAGGAGGTGAAATGATTTCCTATGTGAACAAAAGGTTGAAGGTATATTTAGTCGATAACACAGCATGGTGGCGACATAGTGACCAAGTTCCATAACGTATCTGGTGAAACACCCGAAAAATGAGCCTGACACAGCTCTTTAGATAAGGGGACGACATGTGGAGGCAGCCATGGAGACAACTTCCATGATTAAGAGCGACAGTATGGGGCATTCATATTGCGCTGCTATGATTGCAACTTCAGGTCTCCAGCATGGCGGCGACAGATGGGACGCGTTCCACTATGTATCTGGTGAAACACCTGAAAATTCTGGCTGACACAGCTCGTTTGATAAGGGGACGATGTATGGAGGCAGTGAACTAGTAGTAGATTAAAGGTGCTGCAGTTAAAACTATGTTAGTTGGATCTTGAGATGGAGCTGGCGCTCCGCAGCCAGGCGAGCTTTCGCCAATCCAAGCCCCTGTCTCTAGGCTACTCCCCAAACAGCACTTCTAAGAACCTTTTGTATAAGATCAAGTGTAGTAGCGTTCTTATAAGTTTAGGATATGGCGGGTGAGGGGAATGTAAACAGATGCGCAAGAAGCGCTGAAATAATATTGGTAAATGATAAAAGTTTGCCAGTATATTTTGTGGATTACACAGCAGGGTGGCGACAAAGTTACCAAGTTTGATGTGGAAGCCATGAAAACAACCCAAAATTCTGCCCGACACAGCTCGTTTGATAAGGGGACCATGTATGGAGGCAGTGAACTAGTAGTAGATTAAAGGTGCTGCAGTTAAAACTATGTTAGTTGGATCTTGAGATGGAGCTGGCGCTCCGCAGCCAGGCGAGCTTTCGCCAATCCAAGCCCCTGTCTCTAGGCTACTCCCCAAACAGCACTTCTAAGAACCTTTTGTATAAGATCAAGTGTAGTAGCGTTCTTATAAGTTTGGGATATGGAGGGTGAGGGGAATGTAAACAGATGTGCAAGAAGCGCTGAAATAATATCGGTAAATGATAAAAGTTTGCCAGTATATTTTGTGGATTACACAGCAGGGTGGCGACAAAGTTAACAAGTTTGATGTGGAATGCCCTGTAATAGCTCTTGGGCGGTGTGCCTTTTATCGCCTAGGCTCAGCAGTTTGAGCACCGCCTGCTGTCGCTTAGCGACGGCACTGCTGCTGTGCCTAGAGCTACCGACTGATGGCGCCATGCCCACGGATGGTAATTCGGAAGAGGAGGAGGTGGAGGAGGGGTGGGAGGAGGAGGAGGTATAGTAGGCCTTTGAGACCTGGACCGAGGTAGGCCCCGCAATCCTCGGCGTCGGCAGTATATGACCAGCCCCAGGGTCAGACTCGGTCCCAGCCTCCACCAAGTTAAGTGTAGTAGCGTTCTTATAAGTTTGGGATATGGCGGGTGAGGGGAATGTAAACAGATGCGCAAGAAGCGCTGAAATAATATCCGTAAATGGTAAAAGTTTGGCAGTATATTTTGTGGATTACACAGCAGTGTAATCAACAGATGCGCAAGAAGCACTGAAATAATATCGGTTAATCATAAAAGTTTGCCAGTATATTTTGTGGATAACACAGCAGGGTGGCGACAAAGTTAACAACTTTGATGTGGAATCCATGAAAACAACCCAAATTTCTGTCTGACACACCTCGTTTGATAAGGGGACGATGTATGGAGGCAGCTATATGGACGACTTTTGGAGGTAGCAATGGAGACAACGTGTGGAGGCTGCTATGGAGACAATTTAAATTGGATAGTGCCTGTATGTGGCAGTCCAAAAAAGTTTTCAAACCAGAGGAGCAGGTAGGTGGCCCTCCAGAAAAATGAAATAGATTGAGTGCCTGTATGTGGCAGTCCAAAAAAGTTTTCAAACCAGAGGAGCAGGTAGGTGGCCCTCCAGAAAAATTGAATAGATTGAGTGCCTGTATGTGGCAGTCCCAAAAATTGTTTAAAACAGAGGACCGGGTAGGTGGCCCTCCAGAAAAATTAAATGCATAAAGTACTATAGCTAGAGCCAGTGGGCCCTGTCAAAAAATAGCCAGTTTCCTCTGCTTTAGTGTACAAAGAGGAGGAGAAGGAGGAAAATGAGGAGGAGGAGTGCATAAATTATTCAGGTTGAGCTTCTTTCACCTGGTGGAGATTGGAAATTATGAGAAATCCAGGCTTTATTCATCTTAATAAGCGTCAGCCTGTCAGCGCTGTCAGTCGACAGGCGTGTACGCTTATCGGTGATGATGCCACCAGCTGCACTGAAAACCCGCTTGGACAACACGCTAGCGGCAGGGCAGGCAAGAACCTCCAAGGCGTACAGCGCCAGTTCGTGCCACATGTCCAGCTTTGAAACCCAGTAGTTGTAGGGAGCTGTGTGATCATTTAGGATGATGGTATGGTCAGCTACGTACTCCCTCACCATCTTTCTGTAAAGATCAGCCCTACTCTGCCGAGACTGGGGACAGGTGACAGTGTCTTGCTGGGGTGACATAAAGCTGGCAAAAGCCTTGTAAAGCGTACCCTTGCCAGTGCTGGACAAGCTGCCAGCTCGCCTACTCTCCCTCGCTACTTGTCCCGCAGAACTACGCACTCTGCCGCTAGCGCTGTCAGAAGGGAAATACTGTTTCAGCTTGTGCACCAGGGCCTGCTGGTATTCATGCATTCTCACACTCCTTTCCTCTCCAGGGATGAGAGTGGAAAGATTTTGCTTGTACCGTGGGTCCAGGAGAGTGAATACCCAGTAATCGGTGCTGGAATAAATTCTTTGAACGCGAGGGTCACGGGATAGGCAGCCTAGCATGAAATCTGCCATATGCGCCAGAGTCCCAACTCTCAAGAATTCACTCCCCTCACTGGCCTGACTGTCCATCTCCTCCTCCTCCAACTCCTCCAACTCCTCTTCTTCTGCCCATACACGCTGAACAGTGAAGGTCTGAGCAATGCTCCCCTCTTGTGTCTCGCCAACATTCTCCTCCTCTTCCTCCTCATCCTCCTCCACCTCCTCCGATATGCGCTGAGAAACAGACCTGAGGGTGCTTTGGCTATCAACAAGGGAATCTTCTTCCCCCGTCTCTTGTGACGAGCGTAAAGCTTCCGACTTCATGCTGATCAGAGAGTTTTTCAACAGGCCAAGCAGCGGGATGGTGAGGCTGATGATGGCGGCATCGCCACTGACCATCTGTGTTGACTGCTCAAAGTTACTCAGCACCTGACAGATATCAGACATACCACTCCTCATTGTAGACTTGAGGAAGCTGACTGACCTGACTACCAGTTCTGGTGGAAGTTGACATCTGGCAGTCTACAATCGCTCTGCGCTGCTGGTAAACTCTGGATAACATGGTTAATGTTGAATTCCACCTCGTGGGCACGTCGCACAACAGTCGGTGAGTGGGCAGTTGGAGGCGGCGCTGCGCTGCCCTGAGAGTGGCAGCATCTGTGCTGGACTTCCTGAAATGCGCACAGATGCGGCGCACCTTCGTGAGCAAATCAGACAGATTGGGGTATGTCTTGAGGAAACGCTGAACTATGAGATTTAACACATGGGCCAGGCATGGCACATGTGTCAGTCTGCCGAGTTGCAGAGCCGCCACCAGGTTACGGCCGTTGTCACACACAACCATGCCTGGCTTCAGGTTCAGCGGTGCCAGCCACAGATCAGTCTACGCCGTGATGCCCTGTAATAGTTCTTGGGCAGTGTGCCTTTTATCGCCTAGGCTCAGCAGTTTGAGCACCGCCTGCTGTCGCTTAGCGACAGCACTGCTGCTGTGCCTAGAGCTAGTGACTGATGGCGCCATGCGCACGGATGGTAGTTCGGAGGAGGAGGTGGAGGAGGGGTGGGAGGAGGAGGAGGCATAGTAGGCCTGAAAGACCTGGACCGAGGTAGGCCCCGCAATCCTCGGCGTCGGCAGTATACGACCAGCCGCAGGGTCAGACTCGGTCCCAGCCTCCACCAAGTTAACCCAATGTGCCGTCAGCGATATATAGTGGCCCTGCCCGGCAGCACTCGTCCACGTGTCCGTGGTCAGGTGGACCTTGTCAGAAACGGCGTTGGTCAGGGCACGGATGATGTTGTCTGACACGTGCTGGTGCAGGGCTGGGACGGCACATCGGGAAAAGTAGTGGCGGCTGGGGACCGAATACCGAGGGGCGGCCGCCGCCATGAGGTTGCGAAAGGCCTCGGTCTCTACTAGCCTATAGGGCAGCATCTCCAGGCTAAGCAATCTGGAGATGTGGACATTAAGGGCTTGGCCGTGCGGGTGGGTTGCACTATATTTCCGTTTCCGCTCCAACGTCTGGGGTATGGAGAGCTGAACGCTGGTGGATGCTGTGGAGGATCGTGGAGGCGACGATGGGGTTTTTGTGCCAGGGTCCTGGGCAGGGGGCTGACTATCAGCTGAAACAGGGGAAGGAGCAGTGGTGTGCACGGCCGGAGGTGAACGGGCTTGGTGCCACTGAGTGGGGTGTTTAGCATTCATATGCCTGCGCATACTGGTGGTAGTTAAGCTAGTAGTGGTGGAACCCCTGCTGATCCTGGTTTGGCAAAGGTTGCACACCACAGTCCGTCGGTCATCCGGTGTTTCCTTAAAGAACCTCCAGACTTCTGAAAATCTAGCCCTCGCCGCGGGAGCCCTCGCCACGGGAGCTTCACTACGTGACACATTTGGCGCTGATGCACCTGCTCTGGCCCTGCCTCTGCCTCTTCCAACCTGTTCTGGTCGAGGACTCTCCTCCGTCTCAGAAGCACTGTGTTCACCCGGCCTCTCAACCCAGCTTGGGTCTGTCACCTCATCATCCTCCGATCCCTCAGTCTGCTCCCCCCTCGGACTTCCTGCCCTGACAACAACTTCACCACTGTCTGACAACCGTGTCTCCTCATCGTCGGACACCTCTTTACACACTTCTTCCACTACGTCAAGAAGGTCATCATCACCCACAGACTGCGACTGGTGGAAAACCTGGGCATTGGAAAATTGCTCAGCAGCAACCGGACAAGTGGTTTGTGACTGTGGGAAGGGTCCAGAAAACAGTTCCTCAGAGTTTGCCGGTTCAAATGCCAAATTTTCCTGGGAGGGGGCAGACTGGGGGGGAGGAGGCTGAGGTGCAGGAGCTGGAGGAGTGCCGATTTCGGTGACATGGGTGGACTGCGTGGAAGACTGACTGGTGGACAAATTGCTCGAAGCATTGTCGGCAATCCACGACATCACCTGTTCGCACTGTTCTGGCCTCAACAGTGCTCTACCACGAGTCCCAGCAACTTCAGACATGAACCTAGGGAGTGTAGCTCTGCGGCGTTCCCCTGCTCCCTCATCAGCAGGTGGTGTCTCACCCCGCCCAGGACCACGGCCTCTGACCCCTGCAGTAGTTGGACGCCCACGTCCCCGCCCTCGTCCTCTACCCCTAGCCCTCGGGTTAAACATTTTGAAAATGAAAGTTATAACTTTAATTTTTTTTTAACTATTTTTTGTGTTTTTTTGTGTTTTTTAGTTTTTAAAACCAAACGATGCTATCCTATTGCTATGGCTATTTTCTAGCCAAGTATAAAAGCACACTGCTATGCCAGATGAGATGACGCTGAGTTACGAAAAAATAAACGTAAAATAAAAAGTAAATGGCAGACTGTGCCTAATTGAAATCAAACCCCTAATAAATTTTCCCACTTCAGTATATGCGATGGATATGTGCGTCACTAAGCGCTAAACACAACGGTCGCAAGTCTCACTACAAATTCCTCACAATATGGTAGTAGATGCACTGCAGCAAGGACAGCCACCAGCAGATCAACCAGAAATAAAATATATATAACGCTATTGTAGGCCTAAGTAAGCCGTTTGGATTCTCCTATGGCTATTTTCTAGCCAAGTATGAAAGCACACTGCTATGCCAGATGAGATGACGCTGAGGTATGAAAAAATAAACGTAAAATAAAAAGTAAATGGCAGACTGTGCCTAATTGAAATCAAACCCCTAATAAATTGTCCCACTTCGGTCTTTGCGATGGATATGTGCGTCACTAAGCGCTAAACACATAACGGTCGCAAGTCTCACTACAAATTCCTCACAATATGGTAGTAGATGCACTGCAGCAAGAACAGCCACCAGCAGATCAACCAGAAATAAAATATATATAACGCTATTGTAGGCCTAAGTAAGCCGTTTGGATTCTCCTATGGCTATTTTCTAGCCAAGTATGAAAGCACACTGCTATGCCAGATGAGATGACGCTGAGTTATGAAAAAATAAACGTAAAATAAAAAGTAAATGGCAGACTGTGCCTAATTGAAATCAAACCCCTAATAAATTTTCCCACTTCGGTCTTTGCGATGGATATGTGCGTCACTAAGCGCTAAACACAACGGTCGCAAGTCTCACTACAAATTCCTCACAATATGGTAGTAGATGCACTGTAACAAGAAAGGACAGCCACCAGCAGATCAACCAGAAATAAAATATATAACGCTATTGTAGGCCTAAGTAAGCCGTTTGGATTCTCCTATGGCTATTTTCTAGCCAAGTATGAAAGCACACTGCTATGCCAGATGAGATGACGCTGAGTTATGAAAAAATAAACGTAAAATAAAAAGTAAATGGCAGACTGTGCCTAATTGAAATCAAACCCCTAATAAATTTTCCCACTTCGGTCTTTGCGATGGATATGTGCGTCACTAAGCGCTAAACACAACGGTCGCAAGTCTCACTACAAATTCCTCACAATATGGTAGTAGATGCACTGTAACAAGAAAGGACAGCTACCAGCAGATCAACCAGAAATAAAATATATAACGCTATTGTAGGCCTAAGTAAGCCGTTTGGATTCTCCTATGGCTATTTTCTAGCCAAGTATGAAAGCACACTGCTATGCCAGATGAGATGACGCTGAGTTATGAAAAAATAAACGTAAAATAAAAAGTAAATGGCAGACTGTGCCTAATTGAAATCAAACCCCTAATAAATTGTCCCACTTTGGTGTTTGAGGTGGATATGTGTGTCACTAAGAGCTAAACACAACGGTAGCAAGTCCCCCTGCAAATTCCTCACAATATGGTACTAGCTGCAAATAAAAAAAAAAAAAAGTATAACGTTATTGTAGCCCTAAGAAGGGCTGTTGGGTTCTTGTAGAATCACTCCTGCCTAACACTATTCTAATAGAACACCCTAACGCTTTCCCTGACCAGCAGCAGCTCTCTCCCTAGCGGCATCCAGACACAGAATGATCCGAGCAGCGCAGGCAGGGGCTAGTCTATTCCAGGGTCACCTGATCTGGCCAGCCAACCACTGCTATCGACATGTAAGGGTACCATGTCATGCTGGGTGGAGTGCAGAGTCTCCTGGCTTGTGATTGGCTCTGTTTCTGGCCGCCAAAAAGCAAAACGGCGGGAGCTGCCATTTTCTCAAGCGGGCGAAGTATTCGTCCGAGCAACGAGCAGTTTCGAGTACGCTAATGCTCGAACGAGCATCAAGCTCGGACGAGTATGTTCACTCATCTCTAGTAGGCATCCTTTTTGCCTCCCTCTGCACATTATATTTTGTAAGTGCGCATCTTTCCATCCAGCTCCCTCCTGATGAGCGACAGAAGGGAGCGAAAGGCATTGGAAGCAAAGGGGGACAGATGCAAGGTGTTACATCCCTCCTTAGCCTCCACTGGTCATATGTGTTACTCAGTAGGAGGGAGCTCCCCAGGAAATATATGTTGTAGCTAAGAATGATGTGCCAAATGATGATAAGGGCATGTGGATGGTCAATTTTAATAACCAGGTATGTATCCACTATACAGTATATACATAGAGAATATCTCCATTGTTAAGCATATTTTCTGTAACTCACCACCCTCAGAGGTGGCCCTCAGAGCCCTCTTTATGGGCACCCTCTTATGGGCACCCTCTTAGAAGGCCTCTTGCAGTCCCAGGCAGCCTAGGACCCCAGAAGGAAGCTACAATGAAAATCCAAACTTCTTCTCCTTCTTTCTACTGTTATGGTGTCCTTAGGTGCCTATACAATTTAAACCTGTGAATGAGCAGGTAATAATAAGTTACTGCTTAATTTGTCGCATTGGCACTTTGTGAAAAATACGTGTATTTTTGTTGTAGTTTGGGCACTCGGTGTCTAAAAGGTTTGCCATCACTGCACTATAACATGTGTATAAACATAAGCAGATACCTGACTCCAAAAAGGGACCATTTATGACTGTTTTTATAAAGCTCAGATGGAATGGAAATTGGTTGAACACTATCTAGGACACATCAAAGGGCCATACTTATCTTATCATGGAGATCAGAACCCTTTTATTTGGATCAACATTATTTAGAGCGATTTTGCTAAGAGGTATAACTCTGTCAAATACAACAAGAGTTGAACCTTGGGAGTTTCTCTCACCACTAATAGTAACCTTCATAGGAATGTGCAACACCCCTGCCAATGCATAGGCAGGCAAATAGCGCCCTCTCCAGGTCAGGAACTGTTAGGGGGAGTTGCGAACTCTTTATGAAGGTTCCAGAACCTGATCATTATGTAATAGCAGCTGTAGCCTCTGTCTGGGAAGGCAATAGTTAAATGGGTGTAAGAAGTTATCCAATTATGTGGCTGTATTGTAAACTGGAGTGTGATTGGAGAGGTGCTACCACCTGACCAGGGGTGAGTATAAAACTCCTGTGCAGTGGGAGCACATGGTCTTTTGAGCACATGGTCTGAGTGAAGAGAGAGAGAGAGTGTGGGGCACACCTTCAGTGCTACAACAGAACCCAATCGCAGGAACTCAGGAGACCCTAATCCAGAGCTGCAGCTTCCACAGTTTGGACACAGCTCCATCTAAGTTATTCCAGCCTGCATCTACTACCAGGCTAGTGCTTTACTCCTGAGGATCACTATCCACTACCACTCCAGTGCCAGAATCTTAATCTGCTGTTTGACCGTTTTGGCCCATTGCCTGCTACCTGTTGTTCAATAAAGAACTGTGAGTTGATTTGCACAACATTGCCTCCGTCTGATCCCTGAATATGGCTGCTTACTTCCACGGGCTTCCCCATCCATTACCCAGGGACCTATCTTACAGGCACTCAGGGGTTGCCCCAGGGAGAAACAAGTACTTCAGCCTCTCCCTCCATATTTCATGCACACACCACTTGATGGAGACCTGCCAGGCTGTATAACAGTCCTCATACCAAGCACCATGACATCAGCGCACCCTAGGCAGCAATCGCCAGCCACTCGGGTATTCTGGGCCCCGGCTGCATCCAGGCCCCCAAGAAAAGGCTAGGTTCCGTGGGGGATGTTGCAAATGGCTTAATCCCTCTGGTTTATTCACCATTGTCATATTTATGCTTTGACATGTGTTCAGATATCCCTCTATCTATGGTCAACCATATATACATGGCTCGTCCATGTCTTTGTGTATTTAGTGACATTGTCACCTGTTCACAAAGATATCATACAAGTAGTGTGGTTCACAGCTGTGGAGAGGTTGTTAGGTTAGTCAGAGTTGGCTTTTTTTCCCCTTTATATTGTTGAATAACCAGAGAACATTTTTTCTTCTATTTTTTCTAGGACACTTGTTCTAAAAATATTCTGTATAGAGCCATTATCCTCTGAATAAAAACTACACCCACATATTCTGTGGTAGCTCTCTCGGTTTGACTGGATGTAGGAAGGTATGAATCAGCCTGAGCAAGTACAATTCTAATATAAATTTCCTAAGACTGTCTGTGTTCCTGAGTATTATGAGTCATTGGTGTTAACCTCTTAAAGCCTTATTCTGCTTCCATTTCCTTCTTATGTCCATTGTGTAAAAAGCGTTCATAATTATAATATGCACTAGTAATGTGAGAACAAAGGAGATACTGTAAATGAAGCTGTTAACTGCACACCACACAACATGATAATCTTGGTAATGTTTAGCTATACATATATGGTTGCGCTATACATATATGTATATGCTACATCTGAAATGCATACAACATGAGGATGGTAGTACCACAAATGATTCTCATGAATGATTTTACATTTGTATTTTAAATGTTGTAATCTACAGACATAGCTCTGACAAGTTTTAGGGACAGCAGCTAGGTGAAATGGGACTCTACACAGCAATCAGACACTTGTGGTAGAGCACAATCCACGCCAAGGCTTGTAGGGAACTGCCATCAATCCCCATGTTGTCTCTTACCTATCAAGATTGGCCCAAATTTCAATAATAGACCTGGGTAGCGGATGCAATCATCTGGTTTCATCCCACAGACAAGCTATTGTAGAGTAAATTTTTATTCGATACTGGTGATTCAAAGTTTTTGTAGAGTTAAGGAAAGGGGGCTTTTCTGCCAAAATAGTGAAGTGGTATTAGTGTTATTGTTGTTCAGTGTATTCTTAAATATCATTAGGTTGTGGTGAGGAATGGTAGCTGAAGAATGATGTCTTATGTGACTGCTTTATCTGGTTTCAACCGGTAACTGAACTCTGGGATACTACAGCCTATTACAGTATATGGGGGTACAAAAGAAAGAAATGTGTGATTTAAAAAAAAAAAAATTACTTTGTACATATTGAAGCTTTAAAGTGTTCTCCTTTCACTGCAATACAGTGAAAGAGTAGCACTGAACAAAAACTCTGTGTAAAGAGGTGCATGATGCAACCTGACATACACTGGGACGTTTCTATGTAATTCATGAAGCACCCATTTCAAAACTTCTGTTTAAATACTGGTTGACTGACATTGGGTTGAGAGGCTCTAGTAACACTCGCAGAGACCTTCAGGCTTATTAGCATAATTGTGAAAGTTGTTTTTAGATGGAAGGAGGCCATGAATAAGAAATATAAGATTACCACAGCCACGGTGCCTAGATCTATGAGTAAGTGGTTTATCATGCTTCAAGTTTGCATAAAATTGCCAAAATCTCCGGTTCAGCAACCTATTGTTATCCACTAAATGATGTGATCTGAACGATTAGATTCTTATCTTTAGCATGATTATAGAAGCTGTTGAACCGAAGAAGCATCTAAAATGACATTCCCCCTCTATCCTCTAAATGTTTTAACGTGGATGATGTTTTCAAATAAAGAAAAATATTTTTCAAGTTCATATTTTTAAGCATTTAGTTATCAATTTCCTAGGCCTAATAACTACAGCTTCCCGTATTACTGATGGTAGACATGTCTTACTAAGAAGTTCCTAAGGAACTATGCTCCTCAGGACTTCTTCTTTATAACTGTATACACTGCGATTACAGTTACAATTACAATAGAAATTATGTGAATTAGTTGGCGGTGTTCCTTCTACATAACCTGAGGGCCTCAGAGCACCTAGAGCTATAATTTTCACTCCCCGTGGAATACAAGTTGCACAGTTGTATAAAGCAGCGACTTTACACTCACCGGCCACTTTATTAGGTACACCTGTCAAACTGCTCGTTAACACTTAATTTCTAATCAGCCAATCACATGGCGGAAACTCAGTGCATTTAGGCATGTAGACATGGTCAAGACAATCTCCTGCAGTTCAAACCGAGCATCAGTATGGGGAAGAAAGGTGATTTGAGTGCCTTTGAATGTGGCATGGTTGTTGGTGCCGGAAGGGCTGGTCTGAGTATTTCAGAAACTGCTGATCTATTGGGATTTTGATGCACAAAAAAAAGAAAAAGTCCGAAAAAGAAAAAACATCCAGTGAGCGGCAGTTCTGTGGGTGGAAATGCCTTGTTGATGCCAGAGGTCAGAGGAGAATGGGCAGACTGGTTCGAGCTGATAGCAAGGCAACAGTGACTCAAATCGCCACCCGTTACAACCAAGGTAGGCAGAAGAGCATCTCTGAACGCACAGTACATCGAACTTTGAGGCAGATGGGCTACATGCAGCAGAAGACCACATCGGGTGCCACTCCTTTCAGCTAAGAACAGGAAACTGAAGCTACAATTTGCACAAGCTCATCGAAATTGGACAGTAGAAGATTGGAAAAACATTGCCTTGTCTGATGAGTCTCGATTTCTGCTGTGACATTCGGGTGGTAGGGTCAGAATTTGGCGTCAACAACATGAAAGCATGGATCCATCCTGCCTTGTATCAACGGTTCAGGCTGGTGGTGGTGGTGTCGTCATGGTGTGGGGAATATTTTCTTGGCACTCTTTGGGCCCCTTGGTACCAATTGAGCATCGTTGCAACGCCACAGCTTGCCTGAGTATTGTTGCTGACTAGAGATGAGCGAACATACTCGTCAGAGCTTGATGCTCGTTCGAGCATTAGCGTACTCGAAACTGCTCATTGCTCGGACGAATACTTCGCCCGCTCGAGAAAATGGCAGCTCCCGCCGTTTTGCTTTTTGGCGGCCAGAAACAGAGCCAATCACAAGCCAGGAGACTCTGCACTCCACCCAGCATGACGTGGTACCCTTACACGTCGATAGCAGTGGTTGGCTGGCCAGATCAGGTGACCCTGGGATAGACTAGCCGCTGCCCGCGCTGCTCGGATCATTCTGTGTCTGGGTGCCGCTAGGGAGAGAGCTGCTGCTGGTCAGGGAAAGCGTTAGGGTGTTCTATTAGAATAGTGTTAGGCAGGAGTGATTCAACAAGAACCCAACAGCCCTTCTTAGGGCTACAATAACGTTATACTTTTTTTTTTTTGTTTGCTTGTGGCTGGGCTTGCTGGCACTAGTAGTGCAGCTACTACCATATTGTGAGGAATTTGCAGGGGGATTTGCTACCGTTGTGTTTAGCTCTTAGTGACACACATATCCACCTCAAACACCAAAGTGGGAAAATTTATTAGGGGTTTGATTTCAATTAGGCACAGTCTGCCATTTACTTTTTATTTTACGTTTATTTTTTCATAACTCAGCGTCATCTCATCAGTGTGCTTTCATACTTGGCTAGAAAATAGCCATAGGAGAATCCAAACGGCTTACTTACGCCTACAGTAGCCTTATATATATTTGATTTCTGGTTGATCTGCTGGTGGCTGTCCTTGCTGCAGTGCATCTACTAGCAAATTGTGAGCAATTTGTAGTGAGAGTTGCGACCGCTGTGTTTAGCGCTTAGTGACGCACATATCCATCGCAAAGACCGAAGTGGGAAAATTTATTAGGGGTTGGATTTCAATTAGGCACAGTCTGCCATTTACTTTTTATTTTACGTTTATTTTTTCATAACTCAGCGTCATCTCATCTGGCATAGCAGTGTGCTTTCATACTTGGCTAGAAAATAGCCATAGCAATAGGATAGCATTGTTTGGTTTTAAAAACTAAAAAACACAAAAAAAAACTAAAAAACACAAAAAAACACAAAAAAAAGTAAAAAAAAAAATTAAAGTTATAACTTTCATTTTCAAAATGTTTAACCCGAGGGCTAGGGGTAGAGGACGAGGGCGGGGACGTGGGCGTCCAACTACTGCAGGGGTCAGAGGCCGTGGTCCTGGGCGGGGTGAGACACCACCTGCTGATGAGGGAGCAGGGGAACGCCGCAGAGCTACACTCCCTAGGTTCATGTCTGAAGTTACTGGGACTCGTGGTAGAGCACTGTTGAGGCCAGAACAGTGCGAACAGGTGATGTCGTGGATTGCCGACAATGCTTCGAGCAATTTGTCCACCAGTCAGTCTTCCACGCAGTCCACCCATGTCACCGAAATCGGTACTCCTCCAGCTCCTGCACCTCAGCCTCCTCCCCCCCAGTCTGCCCCCTCCCAGGAAAATTTGGCATTTGAACTGGCATACTCTGAGGAACTGTTTTCTGGACCCTTCCCACAGTCACAAACCACTTGTCCGGTTGCTGCTGAGCAATTTTCCGATGCCCAGGTTTTCCACCAGTCGCAGTCTGTGGGTGATGATGACCTTCTTGACGTAGTGGAAGAAGTGTGTAAAGAGGTGTCCGACGATGAGGAGACACGGTTGTCAGACAGTGGTGAAGTTGTTGTCAGGGCAGGAAGTCCGAGGGGGGAGCAGACTGAGGGATCGGAGGATGATGAGGTGACAGACCCAAGCTGGGTTGAGAGGCCGGGTGAACACAGTGCTTCTGAGACGGAGGAGAGTCCTCGACCAGAACAGGTTGGAAGAGGCAGTGGTGGGGCCAGACGGAGAGGCAGGGCCAGAGCAGGTGCATCAGCGCCAAATGTGTCACGTAGTGAAGCTCCCGTGGCGAGGGCTCCCGCGGCGAGGGCTAGATTTTCAGAAGTCTGGAGGTTCTTTAAGGAAACACAGGATGCCCGACGGACTGTGGTGTGCAACCTTTGCCAAACCAGGATCAGCAGGGGTTCCACCACTACTAGCTTAACTACCACCAGTATGCGCAGGCATATGAATGCTAAACACCCCACTCAGTGGCACCAAGCCCGTTCACCTCCGGCCGTGCACACCACTGCTCCTTCCCCTGTTTCAGCTGATAGTCAGCCCCCTGCCCAGGACCCTGGCACAAAAACCCCATCGTCGCCTCCACGATCCTCCACAGCATCCACCAGCGTTCAGCTCTCCATACTACAGACGCTGGAGCGGAAACGGAAATATAGTGCAACCCGCACGCCCAAGCCCTTAATGTCCACATCTCCAGATTGCTTAGCCTGGAGATGCTGCCCTATAGGCTAGTAGAGACCGAGGCCTTTCGCAACCTCATGGCGGCGGCCGCCCCTCGGTATTCGGTCCCCAGCCGCCACTACTTTTCCAGATGTGCCGTCCCAGCCCTGCACCAGCACGTGTCAGACAACATCATCCGTGCCCTGACCAACGCCGTTTCTGACAAGGTCCACCTGACCACGGACACGTGGACGAGTGCTGCCGGGCAGGGCCACTATATATCGCTGACGGCACATTGGGTTAACTTGGTGGAGGCTGGAACTGAGTCTGACCCTGCGGCTGGTCATATACTGCCGACGCCGAGGATTGCGGGGCCTACCTCGGTCCAGGTCTTTCAGGCCTACTATGCCTCCTCCTCCTCCCACCCCTCCTCCACCTCCTCCTCCGAACTACCATCCGTGGGCATGCCGCCATCAGTCGGTAGCTCTAGGCACAGCAGCAGTGCCGTCGCTAAGCGACAGCAGGCGGTGCTCAAACTGCTGAGCCTAGGCGATAAAGGGCACACCGCCCAAGAGCTATTACAGGGCATCACGGCGCAGACTGATCTGTGGCTGGCACCGCTGAACCTGAAGCCAGGCATGGTTGTGTGTGACAACGGCCGTAACCTGGTGGCGGCTCTGCAACTCGGCAGACTGACACATGTGCCATGCCTGGCCCATGTGTTAAATCTGATAGTTCAGCGTTTCCTCAAGACATACCCCAATCTGTCTGATTTGCTCACGAAGGTGCGCCGCATCTGTGCGCATTTCAGGAAGTCCAGCACAGATGCTGCCACTCTCAGGGCAGCGCAGCGCCGCCTCCAACTGCCCGCTCACCGACTGTTGTGCGACGTGCCCACGAGGTGGAATTCAACATTAACCATGTTATCCAGAGTTTACCAGCAGCGCAGAGCGATTGTAGACTGCCAGATGTCAACTTCCACCAGAACTGGTAGTCAGGTCAGTCAGCTTCCTCAAGTCTACAATGAGGAGTGGACGTGGATGTCTGATATCTGTCAGGTGCTGAGTAACTTCGAGGAGTCAACACAGATGGTCAGTGGCGATGCCGCCATCATCAGCCTCACCATCCCGCTGCTTGGCCTGTTGAAAAACTCTCTGATCAGCATGAAGTCGGAAGCTTTGCGCTCGTCACAAGAGACGGGGGAAGAAGATTCCCTTGTTGATAGCCAAAGCACCCTTAGGTCTGTTTCTCAGCGCATATCGGAGGAGGTGGAGGTGGAGGAGGATGAGGAGGAAGAGGAGGAGAATGTTGGCGAGACACAAGAGGGGACCATTGTTGAGTCCTTTACTGTTCAGCGTGTATGGGCAGAAGAAGAGGAGTTGGAGGAGTTGGAGGAGGAGGAAATGGACAGTCAGACCAGTGAGGGGAGTGAATTCTTACGCGTTGGTACTCTGGCGCATATGGCAGATTTCATGCTAGGCTGCCTATCCCGTGACCCTCGCGTTCAAAGAATTTATTCCAGCACCGATTACTGGGTATTCACTCTCCTGGACCCACGGTACAAGCAAAATCTTTCCACTCTCATCCCTGCAGAGGAAAGGAGTGTGAGAATGCATGAATACCAGCAGGCCCTGGTGCACAAGCTGAAACACTATTTCCCTTCTGACAGCGCTAGCGGCAGAGTGCGTAGTTCTGCGGGACAAGTAGCGAGGGAGAGTAGGCAGCTTGTCCAGCACTGGCAAGGGTACGCTTTACAAGGCTTTTGCCAGCTTTATGTCACCCCAGCAAGACACTGTCACCTGTCCCCAGTCTCGGCAGAGTAGGGCTGATCTTTACAGAAAGATGGTGAGGGAGTACGTAGCTGACCATACCATCGTCCTAAATGATCACACAGCTCCCTACAACTACTGGGTTTCAAAGCTGGACATGTGGCACGAACTGGCACTGTACGCCTTGGAGGTTCTTGCCTGCCCTGCCGCTAGCGTCTTGTCCGAGCGGGTTTTCAGTGCAGCTGGTGGCATCATCACCGATAAGCGTACACGCCTGTCGACTGACAGTGCTGACAGGCTGACGCTTATTAAGATGAATAAAGCCTGGATTTCTCATAATTTCCAATCTCCACCAGGTGAAGGAAGCTCAACCTGAATAATTTATCCACTCCTCCTCCTCCTCATTTTCCTCCTTCTCCTCCTCTTTGTACACTAAAGCAGAGGAAACTGGCTATTTTTTGACAGGGCCCACTGGCTCTAGCTATAGTACTTTATGCATTTAATTTTTCTGGAGGGCCACCTACCCGGTCCTCTGTTTTAAACAATTTTTGGGAGTGCCACATACAGGCACTCAATCTATTTCATTTTTCTGGAGGGCCACCTACCTGCTCCTCTGGTTTGAAAACTTTTTTGGACTGCCACATACAGGCACTATCCAAATTAAATTGTCTCCATAGCAGCCTCCACACGTTCTCTCCATTGCTACCTCCAAAAGTCGTCCATATAGCTGCCTCCATACATCGTCCCCTTATCAAACGAGGTGTGTCAGGCAGAAATTTGGGTTGTTTTCATGGATTCCACATCAAAGTTGTTAACTTTGTCGCCACCCTGCTGTGTTATCCACAAAATATACTGGCAAACTTATATCATTTACCAATATTATTTCAGCGCTTCTTGCGCATCTGTTTACATTCCCCTCACCCGCCATATCCTAAACTTATAAGAACGCTACTACACTTGATCTTATACAAAAGGTTCTCTTAGAAGTGCTGTTTGGGAAGTAGCCTAGAGACAGGGGCTTGGATTGGCGAAAGCTCGCCTGGCAGCGGAGCGCCAGCTCCATGCGCATCATGCGCTTCTTGCGCATCTGTTTACATTCCCCTCACCCGCCATATCCCAAACTTATAAGAACGCTACTACACTTAACTTGGTGCAGGCTGGGACCGAGTCTGACCCTGGGGCTGGTCATATACTGCCGACGCAGAGGATTGCGGGGCCTACCTCGGTCCAGGTCTCAAAGGCCTAGTATACCTCCTCCTCCTCCCACCCCTCCTCCACCTCCTCCTCCTCCGAATTACCATCTGTGGCCATGGCGCCATCAGTCGGTAGCTCTAGGCACAGCAGCAGTGCCGTCGCTAAGCGACAGCAGGCGGTGCTCAAACTGCTGAGCCTAGGCGATAAAAGGCACACCGCCCAAGAGCTATTACAGGGCATTCCACATCAAACTTGTTAACTTTGTCGCCACCCTGCTGTGTAATCCACAAAATATACTGGCAAACTTTTATCATTTACCGATATTATTTCAGCGCTTCTTGCGCATCTGTTTACATTCCCCTCACCCGCCATATCCCAAACTTATAAGAACGCTACTACACTTGATCTTATACAAAAGGTTCTTAGAAGTGCTGTTTGGGGAGTAGCCTAGAGACAGGGGCTTGGATTGGCGAAAGCTCGCCTGGCAGCGGAGCGCCAGCTCCATGCCAAGATCCAACTAACATAGTTTTAACTGCAGCACCTTTAATCTACTACTAGTTCACTGCCTCCATACATGGTCCCCTTATCAAACGAGCTGTGTCAGGCAGAATTTTGGGTTGTTTTCATGGCTTCCATGTTAACTTTGTCGCCACCCTGCTGTGTAATCCACAAAATATACTGGCAAACTTTTATCATGTACCGATATTATTTGAGCGCTTCTTGCTCACCTCCTTTGGTTGCTCTCTGCCACCCATTGGTTTGAAGCCTGAGTCCATTTAGGGTATGTCGCCATGCCACTCTCTAGCCTGCCGCTGCTGCCGCTGCCTCTGCATGCCGTCCCCTATAGTGTCAGGGTCAATTATTGGATGTTTTAGATGCTATCTTGCTTCATTCTGTCACTCTGTCATGGCCATGCTGTTGCCCATAATTTTGGCATAATGGTGCATTTAAGCAGCCTCAGAGGCATCCATGCATGCTGCCCCTGCTGTTTCCTGTCCATTTCCGTGGTGTTTCCATCCTTTTCTGAGGTTCCCAGGTGTTTGGCCAAGCTTCCCTGTGCAGAGCCTTGGTCCCCTTGAAAAATGCTCGAGTCTCCCATTGACTTCAATGGGGCTCGTTATTCGAGACGAGCACTCGAGCATCGGGAAAAGTTCGTCTCGAATAAAGAGTACCCGAGCATTTTAGTGCTCGCTCATCTCTATTGCTGACCATGTCCATCCCTTTATGACCACAATGTACCCAACATCTGATGGCTACTTTCAGCAGGATAATGCGCCATGTCATAAAGCTGGAATCATCTCAGACTGGTTTCTTGAACATGACAATGAGTTCACTGTACTCAAATGGCCTCCACAGTCACCAGATCTCAATCCAATAGAGCATCTTTGGGATGTGGTGGAACGGGAGATTCGCATCCTGGATGTGCAAATCTGCGGCAACTGTGTGATGCCATTATGTCAATATAGACCAAAATCTCTGAGGAATGCTTCCAGCACCTTGTTGAATCTATGCCACGAACAATTGAGGCAGTTCTGAAGGCAAAAGGGGGTGTATATTGCCACAATTGCCACAATTGTTGCGAATAGAGTTATAATGAAAAGAAGAAGCATAGTTTCAAGCAATTTCTAAGTAGGTCATATTTACAATCAGTAAACTGATTTTACCTTTGTATTGCATGGCATAATATTCTGCTAAGTATTATATTCTGACAAGTATGCTGCAATTACACATTGAATAATCCAGAAAGGTGGTCAATTGAAAAATGACCAGCAATCACTATAAATCCTTATAGAAAAATACAGAAATACAAAGAAGTGATTTAAAACACAACTTTTACTACGATCCTAAAATCCATACAATGAAAAATAGAAAATTTTTGCTTTCAAGCAAGTTCTTCTGTGCGTGGTCCCCATCTTTAAGGCTCAGCAGCGTATGTCACCAAATACACTATCCATATTCATTAACCCCTTAACGACTTGGCCTTTTTTCGTTTTTTCACTTCCATTTTTCACTCACCAACTTCAAAAATCTATAACTTTTTTATTTTTCCACATAAAGAGCTGTGTTATGGCTTATTTTCTGCGTAACAAATTGCACTTCATAGTGACGGTATTTAATATTCTATGGCGTGTACTGGGAAGCGGGAAAAAAATTCCAAATGCAGTGAAAATGGTGAAAAACCACATTTGTGAAGTTTTCTTGTGGGCTTGGATTTTACAGCTTTCACTCTGCATCCCAAATGACATGTCTAATTTATTCTTTGGGTCGGTACGATCATGTGGATACCAAATTTGTATAGGTTTTATAATGTTTTCATACATTTAAAAAAATTAAAACCTCCTGTACAAAATTTTTTTTTTATTTTGCCATCTTCTGGGGCCAATAACTTTTTCATACTTTGGTGTACGGAGCTGTGGATAGTGTCATTTTTTGCGAATTTTGATGGCATTTTCATTACTATAATTTTTGGGACTGTGCGACCTTTTGATCACTTTTTATTAATTTTTTTATATTTTTCAAAATGGCAAAAAAATGCCATTTGCGACTTTGGACGCTATTTTCCGTTACAGGGTTAAATGTAGTGAAAAAACATTATCATATTTTGATAGACCGGGCATTTTCGGACGCGGTGATACCTAATGTGTTTATGATTTTTACTGTTTATTAATATTAATATCAGTTCTAGGGAAAGGGGGGTGATTTGAATTTTTAGGTTTTTTTAATATAATTTTTTTTTTCTAAACTTTTTTTTACTTTTACCTTAACTATTTTTCAGACTCCCTAGGGTACTCTAACCCTAGGTAGTCTGATCGATCCTATCATATACTGCCATACCACAGTATGGCAGTATATGTGGATTTTACTCCCCATGCATTACAATTAGCACATTGTAATGCATGGGTTAAAACGAAGTAGCCTCGGGTATTCGGAACACCCGAGGTTACCATGCTAGCACTGATCACGGGTGTTACCGGTAAGCCTTTGCTGCAATAAGCAGCAAAGACTTACCGGCTATGGAGAGGGCTCGGCCCGCAAGCCCTCTCCATGCACCGGGACCCGTCGGGAAGGGGTTAAGTAAGGTGTATGTCCGTTTTCAGCCTAACAGATATACACCTTACTTGATGAATTCGGATAGTGTATTTGGTGACATATGCTGCTGAGCCCAAAAGATGGGGCACGCACAGAAGAACTTGTTTGAAAGCAACAATTTTTTATTTTTAATTACACATTAAAGTATAATATTCTGACTAGTGTAAATGATGCTGATATGTGTGGCAGACAGTGCAGCCACTCCACAAAACTGGTGCAGACATTTCATAAATACATATGAGTATACATATTTGCATATAAATAATATAAATACATTGGAAAACTGGCAGCCAGTTTAATAAATGTGTCCCAAAGTGTTAAAATGTAAGAGATTTGCTGGGCAGATGAATAGATTTCAAGGATGCTTCATATTTAAGTGCTTCATTGCATTATTTTTCTCTAATACTCTTCCATGTGTTTAAACTTATCCATGTAAGAATGTGAGAAGGCGCAGTAAGCCCCAGAAAGCACTCATGAAGCGTTCATTCATTCTCACGATTGCCCAGTGGACTGTAAGCTTGTGAGATTTCTTAGTTTTTCCGAATGCATTTGTCCGCAGGTATTATGAGTTTGAGCAACAAGACAATAAAGAATTATTAACACATTGTTGATTTTTCAGTAAC
Organism: Engystomops pustulosus; assembly: GCF_040894005.1. Lineage (NCBI taxonomy): Eukaryota > Metazoa > Chordata > Amphibia > Anura > Leptodactylidae > Engystomops > Engystomops pustulosus. Next base: position 84,498,629 of record NC_092414.1, on the reverse strand, counting down.
AACCAATTGCATGAAGTTTATATGCTAAATGCCTTAAAGGGCACCTGACATCATGAACATGCAGTCTTATCTGATGGCAGCATAATACGGGGCAAGAGTAGCTTGGCAAAGTTTTATCTCTACTCCTTTAATACTTTACAACAGTCATTTAGATATAGTTGGGGTACCCCTTTCACACAAGGTACCTGAGGACGCCTGTTTTTATCAATGCTAAGTGTCCCAGAAGTTCCCTTTCAGAGTGGTGATTCATCAAAAAAGTGTACAAGGTCAAAAGAAACAATCACTAGACAAACCTGACCACTTTAGGCTCATAAAGCACTATGAAACAAGATTGATCTCCAAATGATTCTTATATTATCAGTTATCTGATAGCTGAGGAGGTGGGACATTATTAAGAGGTAAAGCGAAGTAGACCGGGGGCCACATTTATCACTTTTGTGCGCCTAAGTGTAGTAGTTGCGCCTAAATTCAGGCGCACTGTTTTGCCAGATTTATCACAAGCTACAACCATCTGTGATAAATATATTTCCTGCCTCTTATTAATCACTTTACTTTAAAACAGTTTAGGCGCAGTTTAGGCGCAGTTTAGGCGCAATGTTAGATTCAGGCACTTACATGTGATCCTGCTACAAGCTCCTCTCTGCTTCTCCCACAGCCCAGAATGAAGATAACACTCACAGCAGCACCCAGGTGTGTGACACCCTGCACCCAGTGACCTCCTCAGCAGGGGCTTCTCCTGGAGGGGATCCCCCAGTGCTGATATCCTGCTGCACCCCTGTAATTCTGGCCAGTATTCCCCTCAGACACTGTGCAGAATTACATGGGGGACACTTGTATGTAGTATCTGCAAGCTTCTGCAAACTTGTGCAAACTTCTCTTCTCTCTTGCTGTGAGCTCAGCGTTTTGCAGAATATTTTGTAAATAGAAGGTGATGAACTGTAAATAGTCTGCAGCTCCTGTCTGCAGTGTATCTAATGTATCTATTATATGTTCCAGTGTCTGGCTGAGCTTTGCTGCTAGAAATGAGCTCTTCTGCAAAGGGGCTCAGTGCTTTCTTCTCAGATAACGCCACCTTCGAGCTGGAGTGTTTTTGCGCCCGTTTTTGCGCCTAAATGCAAAAGTCGCACGTGATGAATATCATTAGGCGCAGCAAAACATCTGGAATTGAATGATAGATGAGGGAAAGGTGGTTATTTTAGCTGCGCGGCTAATTTGACGTTTAATCGCAAAACGGGCGCAAAAACGGTGCGCCTAAACGAAAAGGCGCAAAAACAACAGAAAAAACAAGTGATAAATGTGGCCCCTAGTCTCCTAACACAAACAAATCAGTGCCAATGGCCTTTTTTTTTACAGATAATTTATTTTCAGGTCTTATTTGTGATCATCTTTAGTACTGAATTTGGCGAGTCTTACAAAATTTGGCACTGCTGTTTTCAGTAAATATCTTCCAGTAAAATAGCTTCCGGTAAAATTAGGTGCCTCGGCTTATACTCGGGTAGGCTCATACTTGAGTATATACGGTACATGCTGTTGTCAGTGAATAGCGTCCAGTAAAACCTTGATCATAGAAATTCTGTTGTCACTGAATAGTGTTCAGTAATAAATTGATTGTAAAGGAGCTGTTGTCAGTGAAAATAACACAATAATATGTAGTAAAAGTGCAGTTGTCATTAAATAGCATCCAGTAATACCCTGATTGTAAAGGTGTTCTCACAGTATAGTTTGGTGCTGCAAGTCTTTTAAAATGAGGAAAACAGGAATTAAGGGACAGCGACATCTCCGTAGAGCTGTTGGTGGTGGTGATAAAGCTGGTGCTGCAGGGTGAGTACATGGAGCAGTCAGTCATGTTGTACAATGACTCTCCTATCTGGGATTCTGTGGCCCATCCACCTGCCCCAGGAGCAGAGTTCTGAGATTCCCAAGAACGGTTATTAGAGGATGAGGGTTTGGACCGTGGATCATCAGAAGAGACCTATGATGACACACATGAAACACAACTGCCAATTTGTAAAGTTGTAAAGGTGAGGGCGTGGTGGTAAAAGAAGCGGGCAGTGGAATTGATGCTTCATACTAAGAGGTGATGTTAGAACAAGCAAAAAGGGGCCACGGAACAGCAGTCAGCCTGTAGCCTTACATTTGATTGCTACTGCCTGATCCAGGAACTCAGAAAACAAACACTATCCTACAGTATGTCTGCAGCATGGCATTTTTTTGTGTCATCTGCATATTGTGCCACCAGTCCTTAAAGCAAGACACCAAAAGCCTGGAAACACCTAAGATGCCCCTTGCTGCTTAAGTCGGCCCGGGCACAGGGCTACAAGGCCACCTGTCTCCCCGTAAAGGGAGTATATGACACCACTACTATCACCAGCAGAAGCACTGTCACCATCACCAAGCCTGTCCACACCAGGATCAAAGAGGCTACAGGGGCGTGGAGTAGCTGTGCTGTGTAGCATTTTACCCTGATTAAAGATCAGAAAAGATCACGGGGAGTAAAGGATTAGCCCTAAAATGGGCTATCCTTAAATACGTTTGATGCACCAACCACCGGATCAACCTTAATAGGTAGATCCGTAGTGGTAGGTTTCCTTTAAGAGTGCACCAGAGTGCTCCAATTCCAGGAGAATCTTGGAATATAAATTATTACTGTTACTAACGAACACAAAGAAATGGCTACAAAGATCTCCAGGGTCTCTTCCTTTATGTCTGAAGCTTTGCATGGTCAGAACTGCCTATGGACTTACGGAACTTCTAAAAACTCCACCATCAACAACAATAGGTGTAAAATGTATTGAATAAAAGTATTTTCATTCTAAGTCAATGCATAAATCTATAAATTGGGATCAGTGAATTTAAACAAAAGACTGAGAAAAAAGTATATCTGTACATCACTGCAGAATATGATGGTACTATTTAAATAAAGCTTTATTATTATAATTACATATTTGCAGTGAGTAGAGATGTATGATTATATAATGTCAAGCACAATCTGATGTAACCCATTCTGACACTCAACCTCATGTAACTTTAAAACATGACCTACATTGAAAATTTGGTTCACTATTGAAACTCACTGAACTATTAAGCACCAGAGTCTAAGTAATGTAATGAAAGACAATACATGATGATCTCAGCGTCTTCCTAGTTTATTGTGAGAAAAACAAACTGCCTGTAATAGCAAAGATAACATCAGCCATTCTTTTTTTTGCTCAAAAACCATGCATTCCTTAATATAAATGAATTATGGCATGACTATAATTTCTCAGTTTGTAGCATGATCTCCCTGTAATATCTATGATGTTTAGCCAGTCGTTCAGTTTACCAGCAAATCATGTATTATTTGCAAGTTTCCTATTCTAGTTTTCTCCAAACAATTTTTAACCTAAAAGTCACTGGCATAAATTTGTGAAAAGCTATAAAGTTGGTTTATAAAAAAGATTAAACACTTAAAAAACAATCTGTATCCAGAATATACAGTATATAAGTATGGTAACTAGAGATGAGCGAGTATACTCGTCCGAGCTTGATGCTCGTTCGAGTATTAAGGTACTCGAAACGGCTCGTTGCTCGGACGAGTATTTCCCCTGCTCGAGATCGAGCATTTAATTAAAAAAACACAGTGAAGAACAATGAAGAATAGAATAAAAACAGTGAACACAGGATCATTTAAGTGAAAAACACAGTGAAAAACACAGTGAAGAATAGATTACAGATGTTCGGCACATCTGATTACTTGTCGGGAGATACGCGCGGAACGGTGCGAACAAAATAGTATGTGAAGAACAATATATATGTGTGAAGAACACATTGCAGAACACGGTGAGCAGGACAGAGACAACGAGGAGCAGCACAGAGACACCGGGGAGCAGCACAGAGACACCGGGGAGCAGCACGGAGACATGGGGCAGCGGCAGCACGAAGACATGGGGCAGCGGCAGCACGGAGACATGGGGCAGTGGCAGCACGGAGACATGGGGCAGCGGCAGCACGGAGACATCAGGCAGCGGCACGGAGCGGCACGGAGACATCGGGGCACGGAGACATCGGGGCACGGAGACATCGGGGAGCGGCGGGGAGCCGCACGGAGACATCGTTGCACGGAGACATCGGGGAGCGGCACGGAGACATCGGGGCACGGAGACATCGGGGCACGGAGACATCGGGGCACGGAGACATCGGGGCACGGAGACAGCGGGGCACGGAGACATCGGGGCACGGAGAGAGCGGGGCACGGAGACAGCGGGGCACGGAGACAGCGGGGCACGGAGACAGCGGGGCACGGAGACAGCGGGGAGCCGCACGGAGACATCGGGGAGCGGCACGGAGACATCGGGGAGCGGCACGGAGACATCGGGGCACGGAGACAGCGGGGCACGGAGACAGCGGGGCACGGAGACAGCGGGGCACGGAGACATCGGGGCACGGAGACAGCGGGGCACGGAGACAGCGGGGCACGGAGACATCGGGGCACGGAGACAGCGGGGCACGGAGACAGTGGGGCACGGAGACAGCGGGGCACGGAGACATCGGGGCACGGAGACAGCGGGGCACGGAGACAGCGGGGCACGGAGACAGCGGGGCACGGAGACATCGGGGCACGGAGACAGCGGGGCACGGAGACAGCGGGGCACGGAGACAGCGTATCTCCCAACAAGTAAGCAGATGTGCCGAACATCTGCAATCTATTCTTCACTGTGTTTTTCACTTAAATGATCCTATTCTTCACTGTTCTTCACATCTGCTAACTTGTCGGGAGATAATATACGCGCGGAACAGTGAAGAATAGATTGCAGATGTTTGCATACATCTGCTAACTTATCAGAAGACATTCTTTTTCAATTAATTAACACATTTTATTCCCGAACCATGGTCCCTTTGAAAAATGATCGAGTCTCCCATTGACTTCAATGGGGCTCGTTATTCGAGACGAGCACTCGAGCATCTGGAAAAGTTCGTCTCGAATAACGAGCACTCGAGCATTTTAGTGCTCGCTCATCTCTAATGGTAACCCATACATAAAGTATACATAGGTGGTCCCAAGTCTGATTCTGGGGTATTGTTTAAATTCTAACAGCATTAAGGCAAATAACACCAATTTAGCTCATAAATTATAATCCCTTAAACTTTTCCATTTAATTAAAAACTATCTATATTATGTGCAGAGAACAATACATTAACATACGTGATAGTAGTGATAACTTGCAGCTTGCAACATTGCTTTAAATGAGATTTGAAAACTCTCTCACTTGCTGTAATTCATTCTCATCCCCATTTCTAATGTTCATCACACATGGTCCCGGTTTAGGGCAAGTTGTGTCTGCAGTACATCCTATGACACTCTTATGCTACTAAATGACTTAAATGTCAAAGCTAGCTTCTCTGACATGTTCTCTGCTAGGGGATCATCATGGAAGCTAGGCTACACAGAAAATGGCATAGGTATTGATACCCACATGTCTAGACTTGTTTACATAGATGTTTGGTAACAATACGAGCAGTGTTTATGTTTAAAATGTTTCACATATATACGTTAACACATAAAATATATTTATCTAGCTTATGTTGTGTCATGAAAGAAGGCAATGTATTGCATTTAAAAGTGGGATCTAATCTGAGTTGAAAGCAGTCCAATTTTAACAGAATAAATGTAAGACCCTTGTAGGGTCAGCCATATTATGATTACCCTGATAAAGTATCCTGTTTAGCACCTTTGCCCCCCCTAGGCAGTTGGACTCGGGACTTCCAGAGTCCTGCTGGCTTCGGGCTGATGGAGATAGCCATGCAGACATTACTCCATGCATGCCCCTTTGTAGTAAGCAAGTGAAACACAGCTCTCAATGGTGAAGGGGAGGCTTTATCAGGGTAAGTATACCTTATTAAGGTGCAGGGGCGTCGCTAGGTCAAAAGATCCGGGGCTCGTGCCCCAGATCTTTTGGCCAGTGCCCCGAATCTCCTCGGGTCAGCAGATCATCTGCCCCGCTGCCCGGGAGATTCCTTCCCTCTAGTTCTCATCACGATCTGTGTCCTCAGATCGTGATGAGAACGACTGCAGGCGCTGCTTTCCCCTGCAAGGACCTTACCTTCGGGAGTTCCAGAGGCTGAAAGACCTGTGATGATGTCATGATCACATGACCTGCAGGGGAAAGCAGCGCACAGAAAGAGAGAGAGCTGCATCTGTGAGGTGAGAAACATTATAGGGACCAGGGAAGGCGGAGAACATTGTGGGGCACATTATTTCCTGGGGGCCTGTGTGAGACACATTATTTACTGGGGGGACTGTGTGAGGCACATTATTTACTGGGGGGCTGTGTGAGGCACATTATTTACTGGGGGGGGGGCTGTGTGAGGCACATTATTTCCTGGGGGGCTGTGTGAGGCACATTATTTACTGGGGGGGGGGGCTGTGTGAGGCACATTATTTCCTGGGGGGGGGGGCTGTGTGAGGCACATTATTTCCTGGGGAGCTGTGTGAGGCACATTATTTCCTGGGGAGCTGTGTGAGGCACATTATTCCCTGGGGGGCTGTGTGAGGCACATTATTTCCTGGGGGGACTGTGTGAGGCACATTATTTCCTGGGGGGCTGTGTGAGGCACATTATTTACTGGGGGGGGGGGGGCTGTGTGAGGCACATTATTTCCTGGGGGGCTGTGTGAGGCACATTATTTACTGGGGGGGGGGGCTGTGTGAGGCACATTATTTCCTGGGGAGCTGTGTGAGGCACATTATTCCCTGGGGGCCTGTGTGAGGCACATTATTTCCTGGGGGGCTGTGTGAGGCACATTATTTACTGGGGGCTGTGTGAGGCACATTATTTACTAGGGGGACTGTGTGAGGCACATTATTTCCTGGGGGGCTGTGTGTGAGGCGCATTACTTACTGGGGGGACTGTGTGAGGCACATTATTTCCTGGGGGACTGTGTGAGGCACATTATTTACTGGGGGGACTGTGTGAGGCACATTATTTCCTGGGGGGCTGTGTGAGGCACATTATTTACTGGGGGGACTGTGTGTGGCACATTATTTACTGGGAGGCTGTGTGAGGCACATTATTTACTGGAGGGGCTGTGTAAGGGACATTACTTACTGGGGGGCTGTGTGTGAGGCACATTACTTATGGGGGTCTGTGTGTAGGCACATTACTTACTGGGGGGCTGTGTGAGGCACATTACTTACTGGGGGGACTGTGTGAGGCACATTATTTACTGGGGGGCTGTGTGAGGCACATTATTTACTGGGGGGGGGCTGTGTGAGGCACATTATTTCCTGGGGGGCTGTGTGAGGCACATTATTTACTGGGGGGGGGGGCTGTGTGAGGCACATTATTTCCTGGGGGGGGCTGTGTGAGGCACATTATTTCCTGGGGAGCTGTGTGAGGCACATTATTTACTGGGGGGGGGGCTGTGTGAGGCACATTATTTACTGGGGGGCTGTGTGAGGCACATTATTTACTGGGGGGACTGTGTGTGGCACATTATTTACTGGGAGGCTGTGTGAGGCACATTATTTACTGGAGGGGCTGTGTAAGGGACATTACTTACTGGGGGGCTGTGTGTGAGGCACATTACTTATGGGGGTCTGTGTGTAGGCACATTACTTACTGGGGGGCTGTGTGAGGCACATTACTTACTGGGGGTCTGTGTGAGGCACATTACTTACTGGGGGTCTGTGTGAGGCACATTACTTACTGGGGGGCTGTGTGGGCACATTACTTACTGGGGGGCTGTGTGGGGACATTACTGGGGGGCTGTGTGGCACATTACTTACTGGGGGGATTGTGTGGGGCACATTACTTACTGGGAGGCTGTGTGGTCACATTACTTACTGGGGGGCTGTGTGGGCACATTACTTACTGGGGGGCTGTGTGTGAGGCACATTACTTACTGGGGGGCTGTGTGGGCACATTACTTACTGGGGGGCTGTGTGGGGACATTACTGGGGGGCTGTGTGGTCACATTACTTACTGGGGGGACTGTGTGGGGCACATTACTTACTGGGGGGCTGTGTGGGCATATTATTACTGGGGGGCGGTGTGGGGGACATTTCTTGGAGCGTGTTCACACATGTCACTAGGACAGGCCTCGGTTTGATCACATATATTTTCCAGTAATACACATGTGATGGGTAACACGCACCTGGTTTTGTTTAAATGCAATGTGAGCGCAGCCTTTCAGTATTTGGGGAGATTGTTAGGGGCAGCAGCAGGATAACACTGCCAGGGAACAAAGATGTAGGGACAATGAGGAACATAAGATGTGGTGATGGGGATTTCTCCTTTGTTCTCTGTAGCTGTATATACCAGAAGTAACCTTGTTATTGGCACAACCACATGTGAGGGGGTTATGTACAGAAGGGGGCATTACTGAAAGTGCAATACACATGCATTGGGGCCCGTGCCCCGGATCTTTTACCACCCTAGCAACGCCCCTGTTAAGGTGATATACTTACCCTTTTAACATTTTCTCAGAGTCCAACCCCCTTAACAGATACTTGATGGAAACAACCAAAAATCCAGCAAAAAACCTAGAACAGAGTTTATGGAATTATTTTTATTTGACTATCTACTGTATATGTGTTTGAGGGATTTCCTGGATTCACTTGAATAACTGAACTGACATGATGGTTCTAGGGTTGGTCTGGGGAATAATAATAATTATTATTTTTTTATAAAGCGCACACAGATTACGCAGCTCTGCATAGATTTTGCCAAGTCGGAAATCCACAAATTCACTGAGTGAGTTTCTGGGGCCAAACTTGCTACACATAGGGGCAGATTTACTTAACCGGTCCTGTTGCGATCCCGCGGAGCATTGTCCAACGAGGATTCGGGTCTTCCACGATTCACTAAACTCGTGTGCCTGAGTTCCTGCATCCGTTGCTTCTGGGCCAAGGTCCGGCAGAGTTAACCTGCTTCTTCCCGGTGCTTGTAAGTGTGTGTGTTGCGACACAATTCTAAATGCTAAATCCTGCGCGTTGTCCGAATTTGTTGGGTTTTCCGGCGGCCCGCCCCCCGATTTCTGTCGCGTGCAAGACGGCACCGATGCGCCAAAATCCCCGAGTAATTTGACACAAAACGGAAATCGCTGGGAAACCCAACAAAAATGCGTCCGACAGACCTTTAGTAAATTAGCCCCACAATGTTGTTTTAATATTCAATATGTTCAGCTATTTATCAAAAGGTGGAATTTTTGTATTGACCCTCAATCTAAATTTCTACTGAAAACCTAATGGTAAAAGACACTAATGCAGACCTGGGCATTCTATGGCCCGCAGGCCACATCTGGCCCTCTTGCTATCTCTAACCAGCCCGCGTGAGATTGTTAAAAAATGTAAACTCCCCTGCCTTACCCCGCCCTTGCAACCTGAACACTGACCTGCTGAGGCATTGCTAGCTCGGTGCCTGATGCCCCTCTGTTGTATCCTTTTTTTTGCATCCTTTATGCTTTTGATCCTCTGTCCGTTTTTATGGTTTCAGCATGCAGGATCATAATCATGTGATGGGCAAAAATCCATGGGATGTTCTGGGTTTTTTATATAGAATGTTTCCCATTATAGGCCTGATGTCAGTGATACTTACTGACTGTCCGATGGTTTTGGAGTCCTCCTGGTCCGCTCTTGGTCCACTCTTCCTGCAAGTGGTGGTGGAGTTGATGCGCTGATGTGCTGGCTTGACACCTTATTGTGATGTGTTCTTTATTAAGTAAAGGGATGCTAGTCTTTAAAAAAAACTTGCTATTTTAGACCAGGTTGTGACGCTAGTCAAACAATAGTTTTACAAACTGAGCAGTCACAAGTTCATTATCTCATTATTAAATAATTAAAGGGGTATTCCGGGAATATGAACGTCTGATCTAACAGGATTTCTTGCTCTGTTACCATAGTAATGATGTGTAACTGCCATCACCACAACACTGGTCATACTGGATGCCCTGCAACCAACCGACTACAGCCAATCGTAGTGGTGATCACATGACCTGCCCAGGTGCAGGACATCTTCTGTTCTGTGTGTACTCCGCAACGGACCAGGGGAGCAAAATTTTAAATAACAACTAATTACAGTTTAGCTTATATTTTAAGGACCCATTTGTATATGAATTATGCTGATTTCTGGAATACCCCTTTAAGTAATTTGGTCCTCCATATTTACATTGAATCATTGTAATGTTTCTTTTACTGTTTTTTTATGAAGGGATGGCATATTTACTGAATACAGTATATTGGCATTGAGTACAACTGAGTTAAGTATATTAGTCTGTCCATCTAAAACCATTCTAATTTCACATGTGGTCTCATGGGAAAATTAAATGCCCAGCCCTGAATCCCCTGGTGTATTTTTTCCCATTTATATACATAGAAAAACAGAATTTACCAATAAGGTAAATGAAAGAATGCTGAAAGAATATACAAATGCCTTAACTAACTGCTTCTTTACATCTGGGCTTCCCTCCCCCCTCCCTCGCTACATAGAGAGACCAAGGTCCAAGAGGTCATATACATTTTTTTGGAAGACCACGGACAGAGAATCATTCAGGGTGGAGGAAGGGGGCGGGGATTATACTAACATCTTGACAGTCATAAGGTCTCAATTTATGTCAAAAGTTTAATAATGTTCTCAGCTATTTTTTCCCCTCTGTTGTATCCTTTTTTTGCATCCTTTATGCTTTTGATCCTCTGTCCGTTTTTATGGCTTCAGCATGCAGGATCATAATCATGTGATGGGCAAAAATCCATGGGATGTTCTGGGTTTTTTATTTAGAATGTTTCTCATTATATGCTTTGGACTAGGATTAAGGCTCAATACAAACATGTATGTTTGCTGGGGTTGTTTTCTTTTTCATATTATTTTTGAATCTTTCTATAATAAAGTGGTAGTTTTTAGGTTGCTCTCCACAGGAGGCTAATGATGGATGCTGAAAGAATGCCTTATATAAATCAAAATAATAAATAAGTCAAAACTATTGGAATAACCTCAACACGGAGGACAAATTTTAACTGCCTACATACATTTATTATCATTGCATATGGTATATCTTCATAGTATCAAACTAATCTAAACTGGCACACAGAAATCAGCCAGACTTCAACCACACAACAGGAGGGACACACAACAACACAAGGGCAGGGCTAACAGAAAAACAGAAATTTACAGTCACAGATACCTCATATGGTGTCAGTATTAGCTCTTTAACAACATATCAATAACACCAAAGGTCTCATATTAGTAATTCACATAGTATTATCACATCCAGTGTTCCATACTGCAAATAGTGGATGTTAATGTTTCCTTTGAAAAAGTAAATAACAATAACTTATATGGGCAACATGGGAAGCTGTACTGTAAATTCCTGTTTTTCACGCTATCCCTGCCCTGGTGGTGTTGTGTGTCCCCCCAGTACAGTGTACTTGTTCAAACTCTTTTCTGTTTTGTATTTTTTTAACATAATAAAATTTTGATGCTTTTTAGATGACAAAAACTGCGGTTGAAGTTTGGATATTTTCTGTGTAGGATGTAAAATGGTAGGAGCCATTTTAATATTAGGAAGATTGAAACTTTTCAATTTATTTATTATTATTATTTATTAATTTATTTACAGTCTTACTTTTTTAGTTTTTCTAAATTTAGTGTTACTCAGTGACCTGTCATGGCTGTCCTTGTAATATACGGCACAAGTCCTCCACAACTCAAGTGGTTTGCACAGACAGGCTCTCTTCATTATAGCTCACATGACCCAATTGGGCATATGAACTGGGATTGTCTTCATGAGGCAACCACATTAAAGACATCATGAAAGTAACCGATGCCACATTTTGGTTTGCAGGTTTGTGTTTCACTTGAAAACACATGGTTAATGGGCAATGGCAGATTCAATTATACAGTCCCTGGTAGCATGTTTTACTTAATTACAAGCAGGTTTCAGGACCATAAATTGCTTTGAAGAGAAAATCCTTCTGCACTCGAGGGCATGTCTGTTCCCGATTGAAGTTCTAACTTTTGTTTTGATAATCTAAATTTAACAGGGACTTTAGTCATTAAGCCAAATTAAATCAATGCACTCATGAGCACTGCCATGTGTTCTGAGTGTAATACGGCCCATTAGCCGGTTTGGGATAGAGTTATTATATGCTTGGAACACAAGCGGCCACAAACAAGTCTATGCATGACAAGACTTTTATGGGGTGTCAGGAAATTTGTCCCATGGTTAGTGCTAATTATTTTTTGACACATTTGCCGTTACCTGGACGGCTGCGATAAAAGTAAATGAATCTTGCTGTGCCCTGCCTTTAAAAGAGAACTTTTTATGAAAAGCACATGACACAAGGTCTGCAGCCTTTATAATTGTGGTGTAATATATAGCTATTCATAGATGTTTCAATTCAACATCTTAGTTAACAACATTTTGTCATGGATTAAGTCATTCAGTTATGCCGTTTTTGTTTTTTGAGCCTTAAATTTTAACTTACCTTTCTGCAAACTATGTATAATTCAGTAGTTTAGTGTGTGTACATGAAGAAATATGCAGTTTGGGGCCATTGTGTGACTTGTAATCTTCTATAAGCTCTTCTCTCTGCAGGTTCTTTCTCTAAATGTGCAGATGGGAGAAGACCTAGTTGCTGTGGCTCATTACTCCTCCTGCCTTCTCCATAGAGCTTCTATATAATATGACATTCAGTTTTTCCTGGCCGAGTTTCAAGAAAGAAGCTGAGAGCGGAGAGAATGATGATTCGTGCTACCAACGCATTGTTGCATAGTACTCTGACTGAACTCTCAATGAACTCTGAGCACAATGGTCCACATTTATTAAAGCGTTTGCGCCAGTTTCCTGTTTGATTTTGCATTTGAAAGCACGTGTAAACTGCTTGCACATGTATTTTTAAAGTGTCTCCATTTTTGTGTCGGGGCTGATCTGTGTCCGACAAGACAGAAAAAATGTGCACCAAAAGTGGTGTGTAAGTGCTTAGTTAAATCGTGCACCACAATTCTGCAGTATGAACAAAGTGCACCAAAAATAGTTAGTGCACACTTCCAGAGCGGTGCAGGGGATGCCAGATTAATGAAGAATGTGCACCACAATTCATGAATCAGGTGCACTCTGCGCACTCCACTGGCAAACTGCACTAAAACATCCCTTTAGATACACATTTTTTCTGTCTTGGTGGACACAGAGCAGCCCCAACAAAAAACTGGTGCAGACACTTTATAAATACACGTGCAAGCAGTTTGCATGTTCTTTTCACTGCAAAGTCAGACAGAAAACTGGCACAGACGCTTTAATAAATGTTATCCAACTTGCAGAATTTTCAATGTCGTACTATTTTCAACATGGCTTCAACAAGTCTCTCTGCTGTGTGTAAAGCACTGAGCTCTGGGTTGAGGGGATACAATGAGCTGCAGGTTGAGAATGGTGCTGTTACCAGTGTGATGGCTGGGTCATGTGGTTCACCACAGCTTTGCTCATTGACTTGTCATGGTCTCAGATGGACAAGAGAACACACATCAGCACCTAAAAGGGGTTTTCCACATAACCATATGTTTTTTGTAATGTGTGTGTAAGTTTTAGGGGCAGAATATAAGTTAATTTACCATTATACATCTATTGAGTTCGGGATCGCTTTATTGATATGCAAATAAAAGCATAGTGTCTTTTACCCTCATCAACCTGACATTTCTGACCATAAAATGGCAGCTGATGGACGGTCATGTGAAGTCTATCTATCCAATCATGTTAGGACCGGAATAGTATTCGTGAATATATAATGTCATGGTCTTGACAGAGAGATTGCTTATGGTCGGAGATTACATGACCCTCCATTTGCAGTCATTTTATGGTCAGGAATGTCTGGCTGATAAGGTAAAAGATGGGAGGCTTTAATTTCAATATCAATAAAGCAATACAGAAGTTTTAATAGATGTAGAAAGTCTCAACAAGAAGGCAGGAGTGGTGTTGACACCCTCCCAAGGAGACGCCGGCACTACCAGTCCCGTGTATACAGGTGGGAAGGCAAGGACACGTTTAACCTAGTGCTGGGTATGATCAAGGATATCGCGGTAGTGCTCAGCCGGCTGCAAGAATAATGCATCAACGTAGTGTAGTAGAGGAAAGAAAGCGGCACTCACCAGGTCAATCTTCTTTTATTGAACAGCCATGGGCAGGGAGGTATGACAAGGCATCACTCACGGCAACGGGCCGTTTCGCGCAGTCCTGCGCTTCCTCTAGCCGTGGAAGCGGAGGATGGCTAGAGGAAGCGCAGGACTGCTCAAAACGGCCCGTCACCGTGAGTGATGCGTTGTCATACCTCCCTGCCCATGGCTGTTCAATAAAAGAAGATTGACCCAGTGAGTGCCGCTTTCTTTCCTCTACTACACTACGTTGATATTTTAATAGATGTTTATTGGTAAATTACAAAATATTCTGCCCTCCCCCGCACACTTATATACAAATTGCAAAAACATGAAGTAAAGTGGCCAACCCCTTTTAAGACTTCAGGTGAGCAACACTTATTCCATTACTCTCTCCAGGCTACGGGCTCTTTTACATTGGCATTTTTTCACATAAGTGATTTTTATCACTTAAGCCATTTTGGCTTATGAACAGTCAGATTTGTATTGTTTTAGGCTTCACATTACCATCAGCATTTATGTTTCTTTGGCTTAAAAACAGTAAAAAAGTCATTTACTTACGGCCCGAATCAGGTTTTTCCGGTGGATTACCCGAATTTTTCAGTTTTGCGCCAATTTTCCCTGAATTGCCCTGGGTTTTTGGCGCACGCGATCGGATTGTGGCGCATCAGCGCCGGCGTGCACGTGACGGAAATCGGGGGGACGTGGCCGTATGAAAACCCGGCGGATTCGGAAAAACCGCCACATTTTTTTAAAAAAAGTGTCGCTTGACACGCACTTACCTGCACCCGGCCTGGCTTGGGAATGAAGTTCAGTGCACTACGACGGAATTCAGTGCAGCAGGGAAACCTAGTGGACATCAGGGGGAACAACCTTAGTGAATCGCCGGAAGACCCGAATCCTCCACAGAGAACGCGCCGCTGGATCGCGAGTGGACTGGGTAAGTAAATCTGCCCCATCAATTCAAATCAAATCCCAATGAAATGAATGTAAATTTAATGTCATCTAATTTCATCTGTTAGATATTCATCCTTTACTCCTCTGCGACAAAAATTAGCTTTAAGTTTTTTCCGTTTAAAAAATTACTGATTCATAACGAATGAAGCCTAACTGTCCATAACAGATGTCATTATGTTATCTTTGACATTAAAGTCAATGGGGATGGATAGTAAGTGTCAGCTTTTAAATTTTTTTTAGATGAAGAAACAGACAGCAATAGATAGACAGAAATAATTAATAAAAAATGTTGATGATAGATTATAGAAGTATGAGAAGTATGAGAGAAAGATAGGTAGGCCAATAGAAATCAGAGATCAATAGGTATATACGGTAGGTAGATGGAAATGAGAGATTGATAGGTTTATAGATAGGTAGGTAGATAGGTAGAAAAAAAAATTTGATAGGTATGAGAGATAGAAATAGAAAAAAGACAGCACTCCAAGTTATCCAGGTTAAAATAAGTGGTGGTTCTCTTTATTCCATAACACAATACAGCAATGTTTTGGCTCTGTGTGAGCTATAAAGAGGACCACGGATATCCATATACCAGACTTGAAGTGCTGTCTTTTTTCTATTTGTCACTATTGAGGACCTGCTGCCCGGCCCTGTTAGGGGTGAACCTAATCCTTTTTTGTGTGTGTGCTGCTCTGGACTTTAAGTAGAGAGATAGATAGATAGACAGAGGGATGGATCAATTGATATACACGTATAGAAGCTATAGATCAATGTATTGAAAGTAAAATGTCTGTAGCTGTAACAGACACTGACATACGTTATGTTCAGTTGATTTACCATCCGTTATTTTTTGTAATGGAGGTAAATAAACGGAAATCCTGATGTGCTTTTTCACCACTGTCGGTTTTTTCACGCCACTGTGGGTTTACATGTTATACTGACTGTGATGCCTTTGCATTGTTGCATAGTGTACACTTTGTTTTGCCCTGGGGCACATCTCTTGCCTAAGTTATCCAGGTATTGTTCCTCATTTTGGTCACTCTATAAGAAGGGGGGGGGGGGTTATACCATTTATAAAATAGCTATTGGAAAAGGTGGTCCTTCCTGGAGTGTAAGTTTTTTGTGGGTTGTGCCCTGTTTTTTAGCCCAATTTTTATACTGTTTCTTATATTTGAATAGGTGGTGCTGGGCTGATGATGACTATCTACCAGTAAAAGGTTACCAATGAAGGTTAGCGATCAAATTCCAACTATGCAAGAATCAGTGACATAGTGGTGGGATTTATAAACATGTTGTATGGATTCTTGTTTTAATTTTTGAGACTCTTTTGTGTTTCAAGTGAGACAAAACTTGAATTTTTGGTTGTTTGGCTGCTTCTTAGAACTGAGATGTGATCTGTTAGGAACTGTGACAGATACCTGCTGCTAACAAGAGAGATAGGTCTGTGGCCGTTTTTATTCCTTTGTTGTTCCAACGTATCCAAATGACACTGTTACTGCTATTTCTGTAGCAGCAGCAAAATAAAATGTCAAAGCCTTTTTACGGTCAATGTTGTTCAGTAAATCTATATGTTTCCCTTCTCAAAGAACTTATCTTTATAGTATTTTTTCCTCTTTATTTCTACAAGCTTGTTACTGCTAAAACAACATTGTACGTTCAAAAGAACCATTGAGAATTTAGTTGTAATGCCCACTGAATATATAATGAAGTTATTTATTCTGAATTTGCTGCATTCATGTCAATTTATACAACACTGATGTTTAGAAGACTGTTTTATTTTTTAGATTTTCAACAATGTTTTTGTTTCTTTTTTTTGTTATTTTTAGTTTCTTTTGAAAATGTTTTATATATCAGCACTGCAGTTTCAGTAATCATCTTTGTCTCTCTGTATGCCACTGACACCACTGTTGATTAAATAAGAACCTGATAATGTTCTTAATGAGTTAATTATTTAAAGTTAACACTCTAACTCCTGGAAAACATATTTTCATATTTCTCAGAATTCCTAATTGTAACATCAATTGATGTAAGTCTTCACAAGACTGCAGAGGCAGCTATTAATAGCAAAGTATCTTTTAGGAGCCTTCTTGCCTCCCTAGTGGTAAAGGGACATGCTTTACATTGTAACCAAGAGTGCTGAGTGACCTCTTCTGCACCGACTTGGAGTTGTATACGGAGATTTTGGTGGAGGGTAGAATGCCACTGTCACTGATTCAAGGAATGATCCTGATTGTGTACCATCCGAAAGGAAAGAGGTATGACCTAAAGAACTGTCTTTCTCTATGTTTTATGTGTACAATATCCTGGCAAAGGTGCTAGCTTTGTAAAGTTGTCATTGGAGAGATCTTCCATCAGTTTGCAACATCCTCAGTCACAGAATAGCAGGCAACCTCTTGAAATACAGGGTACAGTACATTAGAAGTCACCACATCCATGAGGCCCGGTTCAGGAGAAAGCTTTTGTCCGTGTCTTGCATGAGTTCATGGGAAAGATATTATGTAACTTTGTTGACTTAATATACCTTAACCCCTTCCCAACATTTGACTTACTATTACTGCATGGCGGGAGGTGCGTTCCCGCAATATGCAGTAATAGTACGTCAAACTTCTGGCCCCGGCTCCTGAGCTGAGCCGGGGCCGGAAGCTGCAGGCGTCGGCTATATATTTCTCCGATCGCGGGTGTTAACCCCTAACACGCCGCGGTCGCGCTGACCGCGGCGTGCTAGGGGCATTTAACGGGATTTGGACCACCCATGGCGCATACCGGGGGCGTCCACTGCTCCGATCGCAACCCCGGTGCTGCCTTCTGGCAGGACCCGGCTGTGACACACTGAGCATGCGCAGCATCTGTATTACACTGTATTAGGCGAAAAATAGCTTGAACAAGCGATCAGTGGATCGCTTGTTCAAGATTACCTGTAAAAGTAAAGAAAAAAAGTTAAAAACACTAAATAAACACACTTTTTAATAAAAAGAATTAATTAAAGTTAAAGTCCCCTAAACACAAACATTCCCTATACACATCTAATAAAGTAAAAAAATCTGAAAATCACCAAAACCCCCCACAAATTTGGTATCGCCGAGTCTGTAACAATCTGTACAATAAGTCAGAAACATTATTGGACCCGTACGGTGAACGCCGTACAAACAAAACCCGAAAAAATTCCCCAAAAATGTAAATTTTCTGAAAATCCTTTCACAAAAATGTTCCAAAAAGTGATCAAAAAAGTTATGTGAGCCAAAATGGTACCAATTGAAAGGATAACTCAACATGTAAAATATACAAAAATATACAAAAAAAAGAAACCCCAAATTTTCTTTTCCTCCATACATTAAAGAGTTAATAAAATCTCATCAAAAAGCTATAGACCCACTAAAATGAAGTATTTGTAAAGTGCATCTCATGTCGCAAAAAATAAGCCCTTATATGTCCAAATTCCCAAAAAAATGAAGATTGTATAGCCATTATAAAGTGACAATGCATAATCTGCTCTGAATGGCGCAGCTCGCCCCTCAATGCCCTGGCGTGTGCCCATACAGCAGGTTACCACCACATATGGGGGATTGTTATACACGGGAGAGATTGGGTATCACATTTTGTGGAGCGTTTTGGTATTTTATCCACTGAGAATTTGGCTGTTTGGAACTGCAGGTAAAATTAGAAGGTGTGGAATGAACTCTATTATCTTTGGAGGTCCTCCTGTTGGAGCCACCATCTTCCTGTACAAAAAGACCCTCAATAGAAACTACTATGATAGTCTGAATTTGCCCTTCTTTCAACTGTATTGGTGGCTTCAGGGGGCCGATACTATTGAAAGTTTTGGTTGAAGTTTGGGCACTTGGTCTCCAAAATGTTCACCAGCACTGCTATAGTCCTTGTCAAGAACACTTGTCCAAAGTCAACACCAGAGTCACACTGTGGGCCCACAAATAACTCTCTATGGAGGGGAAAGTAGGGGTCACGTGTAATGAGGTGTTGTTCATTCTCCAGTACATGGCACAGGAGCATGGGCCACCCCTGGCCTCTGTCAGAATGACCATTACCAGGACCACCTTCCAGTTTGTCTGGGTCTAGATGGACAGAGTTATGCAAGCAGACATGTTCACAAGGTAGGGGGGTAAGGGCATCCTCAACATCTCCACCTTGCTTTGGATTTATTTTGTTGGTGACTGTGTGCGTAGGACTCTAAGGATTGTCAACAGTTTTGTGGGAAAGTCCATGTCTCACTTCTTTCTCCTGTCCCTTGAGAGGGTTCTCAGATGGGAAACCACCTTTCCTTACTACTGGTACTGTGTCGGGGATCTCTGCTTTGTGTGGGATTACCATCTGGATGGACTTAAACGCAATGTGTGAAAACTAAAGACTATACACAAGCTTATCCAAGTTAGATTTGGTACCAGTGGTCACAATGACTTGTCACTGATGGTCATCCAAGGGGGTCTGCCCCTTGAGTCATTTATGCATGCCTGCAACCTGAGCAAAACCCCTTCCTATCCTAGGTGCCCACGCAAGTAGGACACTCCTGTGGACCTGTTTTGGGAGTGTCCCTTTGCTCAAAGTCTGTTGGATGAACTAAATAAACTATAGAAATGTGCAGTTTTTATGAGAAGAATATGAGTATAATAATTAGGACAAAGAGTGAAAATAATATTTTAGGCATTATTTACTGAAAAGCAGGAACTAGATGATACATTGCAGAGAATTTGATGACACAAAGTTGTCATAACGAAGTGTAAAAATCGAGTTTTGGATCATAGTTATAACATTGATAGTAGGTGTTTTATAAATCACTGTCTTATAATGTCTGGAACTCTGGCCTCCGGGCACCACAGTTTTTTTGCCCAACACCTAAAAAGTACAAAGAGGAAACAGCAAACCAATTCCCGCAACATCTGTTTCAATGCTGGTCTCATAATTACACTGTCATGTCTGACATTAACATTATATAAGAATATCAGAGTATGTGTTCTTGTCGAAAAGCAGTGTCTCCTAGCAACAGCTGCTCGGTTCTATCTCAAGCTCAACTGACTCTTGTAAACAGATTTTATATAAATGTGTTAAGGATGAAGTTAATGTGATAATGTTATCAGGAAACAGCACTTAAGTCATTGTCATGCTAACATATAATTGGTCACCTTCAACCGTTCAGCTTAAAATCTAATAATGGTGATGACACACACCAATATAGAAGTGAGATGTCTTCTGATTTTTTATACTCAAATAGCACTTTGTGTTGTTGTATTTTGTTGCTCATTTTGTGGCATTTTTTCAAATGTTGTTAATGGTCATGCTTAACACCATTATTCTCTTACTACTGAACTTACCAACTTGTTCCATTCATTCTGTTATTTATTTTTATTTCGGTGAATTAGTTTTAATCTGACTTCTGCAGTCAACCAGACTTTGATTCTTAATATAAATTCTCTATAAGTGATGAATGGACCCATAAAAGTTGTCTGGAGCCGAACCACACCACTAGTAACACCCGTCATCGGTGCTGGTACTGACCGTGGGTGTTAACTGATGAAATGCCACTGGCAAAGTTACCACTGGCATTTCAATCAGTGCTCCCCCATATTGTTATCAGGGACCACTGATCCTCCCCAAAATGTGTTGCCGGCATGTAAGTGATGTTACAGTACACAGACATATACACTATGATGTCAGTGTACAGAAATCATATACACAGTGATATCACAGTACAGGGATAATATGCAGATTAATGTCCCCTTCTGAGTTGAATTGGGCTCCCTTTATTGATACAGCTTCTATGACCCTTTTGGTTATGCTCATGATTTCCACTATGCTGGTGAATGAACACCACAATGCCTCCATTAGCATCACTTGTCTCCATGAACTTTATTAGATCTATTTAGACAGTCATTTCTGGAGGAACCATGGAGATATGACAAATTTTGGTCCCTTTTGAGGACCAAAGACTTCTTTTAAGTAGCTCACAGTAGCACACACTGTGCAAAAGTATAGGGTTTTTCTGTTTTTCACAACACACTTCATGATATTAGTAATTTAATTAAATACATATATACTAGAGTATAAGCCTAGTTTTTCAGCACAAAATTTGTGCTCAAAAATCCTAACTCGGCTTATACTCGAGTCAACTTAAAAAATAAAGTCAAAACTCACCTTTCTGACGTCACCCGTAGGTCCTCTTCTGGCTCCGGTTCCACCTCAGGTCCTTCGGATCCTCTTCGGGTTCTTCCGCTCCTCTTCGGCTCCTCTCTAGGGTCCCACTCCAAGTTCTGCTCCTCTTCGTGTCCCCTCGCAATGCCAGCGGATCACAAACAATGACTTCGGCAAGCGGCTGATGTCATTCTGTGTGCCGGCCGAGCACGGAGACCCGAAGAGGAGCCGAAGATAAGCAGAAGAATCCGAAGAGGACCGAGGCGGCACTGGAGCATCGGAGACAGAAGAGGACCTACGGGGACCTGGAAAGGTGAGTACAGTGTTGTTTTTTCCTGCTACTAGGGCTGGACAGGCTGTATGCTACAGGGGCTGGGCAGGCTGTATGCTACAGGGGCTGGGCAGGCTGTATGCTACAGGCGCTGGGCGACTATATACTGGGAGGCTGTGACCAATGCATTTCCCACCCTCGGCTTATACTTGAGTCAATAGGTTTTCCCAGTTTTTTGCATTGAAATTAAGGGTCTCGGCTTATACACGGTCGACTTATACTTGAGTATATACGGTAATTATAATAATTTGTAATTTTAATTATTAAAGTAAATAAAGCCTAACTGAGGGCTATATTAACCACAAATGAAAGGTATGTTGGTTTTATATTTGAGTTGTACTTTAAAATTTTTCATAAATATAACTGATGCTTTACGAATCCCCCATATTTGGTTGCAGTAATATTTTACAAAACTTCTACATCTTCCAGCACTAGCAATGATCTTTTTATAGCTAGTAATCACTGGTGGAAGTACCACAAACAGTTTTAATACGTGCACTAAAAGATTTAAATGTCAGACCAGATTCAGGTATCAGTTCATTTACTAGGTTCTGAAGGCTGGTTTATGTAGTGCTTGGTTGATCTGGTTTAGGACCCCTTTCTTTTTCTGACTTTTGATTTGTGACTTTTGGCATGGACTTGGATATTCTCATGGCTTATTATTTTGATATTGAAATACAGTCCTGGTTCTACCGTTGGCTGACTCTTGTAGCACTTCTTTCCCCTTCATTTTATCTAGTATAGGGAATGTCACGCCGTAGGGGCCCATCGTTAAGTTTGATTGAAGATTTGATAGTTAGTCATTGAAGTAAGTTTTGTGTTATAGTCCACTATCCTTTACCTATCATTTGACATAAATATTGACATTTTCCTTCAGTAGCGTCAGCATGTGTACTATGTGTGAGGTAATTAATTACTTTCTATAGAGGCAAGATACAAAATGTAAAGGGGCTTGTATTTGACTGGACCTTTGGACCATAATATATTTCTGAGTTCCAGAGAACACTGGTTAAACCATGTTTACATGAGCTCAAGAACTCAATAGCGAATTTCATATACTAAGGGTCTGCGGACTGTATTTTCGTCTGGTTTACCGAAAATTTCCGTGGTTGCACAGCATTTAACATTTTTTGGCGCACATGATCGTATTTTGGCGCATCCGCACCGGCTTTCATGATACACAAATCGAGGGGCGGGCCGTCGGACGATCTGAAGGATTCGGACAACGCATGGGAATTAACATCGCAAATTGTGTTGCAAGACATGAACTCACTTATGTCACGGTTACACCTGCGATCCTCGGTACGGATTGAGGGTGCACCCGTGCCTGCTTCCGCGGTCCCCGCTTCCCCAGTCCTCACTTACCTCTCCTGGCTCCGGCCTGCACTCTGGCTCCCAGCATGTAGGCCACATGCTTCCTCCCTGCAGTCGTGCGCTCCCGCCACTAGGGTGGGCGAGCGCGGACTTCTCACAGCCTTAAAGGGCCAGTGTCCTCCTTATTGGCTCTGGCATTCCTGGCTCGGCTATATAGCCTGCCGACTCCCAGCATCCCCTGCCGGATCTTCATGTCTTGTTACTGAAGAGAAATCCCTCCGTGTTCCTGAGCGTTTCTGTACGCCTCCGTGTGTTAATTGATTCCCGTGTTCCATGGTGTTCCCGTGTTCCGTGGTGTTCCCGTGTTCCATGGTGGTCTTGGTGTCCGGTGGCGGTCCTGGTGTCCGGTGGCGGTCCGGTAATCCAGTAGCCTTCCGAGGTCCTGCCTGCCATCCGAGGTCCTGCCTGCCATTCGAGGTCCTGTGGTCCTGCCATCCGAGGTCCTGAGGTCCTGCCATCCGAGGTCCTGTGGTGCTGCCATCCGAGGACCTGCCATCCGAGGTCCTGCCATCCAAGGTCCTGTGGTCCTGCCATCCGAGGTCCCGTGGTCCTGCCATTCGAGGTCCTGCCATCCGAGGTCCTATGGTCCTGCCATCCATGGTCCTGCCTGCCCTGTGTCCCTACCTTGGCTGCCACCACGGGCCTAGTCGCATCCGTGGAGCGACCTGGTGGCTCCCCGCCACAGCAAGTCAATCCAATCCCGCTTTGCGTTAGGCTCTGCCGAAGACCAGGAGTCCACTTAGACTCCGCTCCCGGGTTGTGGCTGGCATCTTTATCTCCCGCGGTGGTCCAGGGAGTCCATAAGACTTTAGTCCTAAGAGATCATTCCCTGAGATTGTGACAGTAAGATCCGGCCATGGACTCCGCCAAGGTCATGATCTCTGCAAAAGCCATCGACAGTGTCAAGTATCAAGTGTCAAGTATCCGTACCAGCTTCTGGGTGACCTTCCCAGCACTATTGCCCAGCAGTCCCAAGAGATTGCTGCGCATAAAGAACTCTTGGACAAACTCGCTGCCACCCTGCGGATTATTGGCTCCCAGCAGCAGGCTTCTGCGACTCCTCCCGTTGCTTCTGTTCCCCAGCCATGTCTTTGTTAAAGCCCATGACACCTGCAGTGCAAAAATGCTCTCTGCCTTTTCTAAGCATTTGTATTAAAATAAAACTCACTCTTGCATCCTGACAAAATCCTGAGGTAGTCACAGGGGCTGGGCTTCAGTTTGGATGCATTTCAAAGAACAACATGTGACTTGTCTGAGCTGCAGGCTGCCTCCATCTTTGGGGTCCTATACAGCTTGTCCCTCCCCCATTGATGTCAGACTGACCAGGCTGTGACCTCTGAGAAGGAGGAGGAGCTATACAGGAGCACAAAGGTGGGGGCCAAGCTCTGAGGAGTGAGTAACACAGACAAGTCACATGTTGTTTTTTGAAATGCATCCAAACCAAAGTCCAGCCCCTGTAACTACCCCAGGATTTTTTAAGGGTGCAAGGTAAGTCATAACACACAATTCTTGAAAATGAGGTCCCTGGTGACAGGTTCCCTTTAAAGAGAACCTGCCAAGCAATTAACCCACCCAAAATAACTACTTCATTAAAATCTATGATTAAAAAGCATTTCCCTTATCCCTAAATGGTTCTTTTCCATGGCTGCAATGTTAAAACATGTTAACATATATGCAACTCGCCTAATGTGAGTCCAATGATAGTAATGGGGTCCTGCATATGCTGATATATACCTGCACTTACGCTCTCTGTTCCTGATTGACAAGTCTCACTGATACATGCTGCTAGTTTTGAACTAGTACTTGAATATTGGTCAGTCTGCCAATATTCACTAAAGACATATACAGCTCACTTTAGTTTTACCTTCAGGGGCAGTGAGAAGTTGTACATATCCCTTGCTGGAACATTGAGACAGAGAGAGACAGTTGGACTGTTTGTAATTCAGCATTGCTATATCATAAACCACTAACTCAGAAAGGTGGGGACCAAGAGAGACCTGGCTATGTGAAGAGAAATCAACCTAATTTTGCCCTCTCTCTTCCATGAGGGGGGGCTGGGTGAGTAAGGCAGTGGGTATACACAGTGTCTACTGCAGCTCTCTGTCTCCATAACTGGAACAGAGGACATCAATAAAAGTCTTTTTTATATTGGTGGCTCTAATCCCAGTGACATCAGTGGGACACGTATAAAGACATCTAGAAGGTACTTTGTGTGGTTCGCTGGTGACATATTCTCTTTAAGGAAGCCCCAACCAGCCTGGGTAGCTCCACAAAATCTGTTGAGGTACAAAAGCTACACAAGAATCTACACAAGAATCTAGAGCTGCCATAGCCTTAGTTACCAAATTTCATCAAAGCAAGCAATGTAATACATGTTATAGAAAAAAGAAAGAGTTTTTCTTTATATAATTGAATGAAGACCCTATCATGTTACACCCTTAGACTAAATTCACTTCAATTAAAAATGTTAAAAAGAAATGTTTTTCTTTAATATTACAAATTCAGACAGATAAGGTCCCATTCAATTACCTTGTTGAAAATTGATATATGGATCTATTAGCTAGAGTAAGCTTTAATTAGGCATTGGTCCATGTTCTTCTAAGACTGAAAATTATTCCATTATGCGTGGTACTTAAAATTAATTTGTTTCAAGCATACTTCTATGCTATTATGCCTGAAACATAATGGCATTGCACTAATGACTAAAAAGGGGAATTTCATGGCAAAGTGGCATATGTTTTCAATATTTTTGTGAAAGCGTTTTTTTAAAATGTGGAAGTCTATGTTTTATTGTGTCATGGCTGAAAATATATTGGAAATTAGAGCAGCAAAAGCCAGTATAAGTAGCATGCACATACTCATCTTCAAGTTTGGTGCTGACAGGAAGTGTCTGTCTCTGTGTGTCTGAGCTCATCCCAGAATGCAAGGGTGGAGGCCACTGCAGGGAGCAGAGAGCAGAGAGGAGCTCAGCTCAGTGTCAGACAGAAAAACAAGATGTCTTGCCCAACCCTAAACTCAGACGATACAGGGTCGGGTCTAGGGGCAACCAAAATTGTGTACACAAGGACTGATAGAGACAGGTTGGAATTATATCTATAAAATTCAGTATTTTTGTAAATAACATTTAATTAGAGAATGTGTTATTCTGTTATCCTGAGTACATTTAAGAAACTTGTCCTTGTAGGAATACCCCTCTGAGCATTAGTGGCCAGGCGACATTGTTGCAGTGAAGTCTGGAACCTGTTAAGGATAAAAACAAACAAGTTATTTAGATATCACCCCTTTCACAGAAATATCTAATTTCTCCAGTCCTGTATTCCTGTGCCATATAAATGCATATATATGTGATTCTTTTTCATCCGTATGTACATGTGTATCAGTATAAAATATGGTGGGCTTGCTGATGGATGGGTGACTATTGGCAGGCTGAAAGAATGCACCTCTCATTGGTTCTGGTTTCCCTGAATACTGCAAGTACATACAGCAGTATACGGTGCATAACTGTATACAGCACGAATGCAATATTTTAAACGTTCTCATAGACTTCTAAGGTCATACGGAACAGAAATACAGTACTGGAGAAAATAGGACATGCTCTATATTTTTTTACACCTTGATTAAGATATGGTACAGTGAACAATACAAGCATGTAAATGGATGGCTGTCTTGCCAATTGAAATGAATGTGGCCGTATGCTACCGATATGAAAATGGTACAGTACGGGTAGCATACGGCCGTTTTCAGAAAGCGGCCTTAGTAGTAACCTTATCTTTGGTAGAGACAATATTTTGATATCTGTTATGCAGTCAACATGAATCTTTGAATTTACCATACATAAGTGTCCACAAGAGATCATTGCTTAGAATTGCCTTCATAAATATGTTTTTATGACTATTTTAATTGCAAAAAGGTATAGTTTGGACCTAGTTAATTTATTTTGAGTTAACCTTCATGTAGTTTCTGTTAGAGTAAATTATTCATGCCCAGAGCAAACTGTAGGCACGCATCAAAGAGATGATAGTTTCAGTTTCATTCAAAAGCAATAGAGATGGAGGAGCTTTGATGTTGATGATAAGTGTCATGTTTTGGATGTGTAGTATGCATCATACTTTTGACAATATGTAGCTATTGAGCTCTTTGGTATTATAAGTAGTAATAATGAATTGTAATCCTTCCCCCTTTTGAGTCTATTGTCAAGATCTAAGACTTTACCTACAATATATTTTGTATGGTTACAGTAACAAAGCTCTACTTTTTTTTTTAAAGCTTTTGAACTATGCTGAATAATAGGGAATATGATATCTGTACGTATGAAAAGCTGCTTCAGATTTCTATTTGATTATGTAAAGGTCACCATTTCGTACATTGAAATTTTTATGTTCAATCAATTTTATTGAAGTTTTACATTTTCCAAATAAACATATTATAAATTGAGAAATAACAGATACAAAATAAACAGATGACAATAAGCTATGTCTGCTGTAGTCTCCATCGTCAACTCAAGGGAGCCTAATTTTTATGTTCCAATATTTGTGCATCATAAGTACTATATATACGTTGGAGAAACAATTAGATTCCTTGCGCCATATAGTTACTCCGGAGTTATGCTTAGGTGTCTATGTCGTCAAGGGACCAGAGTTTATTTGCTGTCAATTTCCCATTTGGGCTGATCATCAGATGATTTGTACCCTTTGGTTATCTAAAATAATCTCCACCATGAAGGGTATGCAAGGCTATTAGGTACTGGCTTATAAGCGACGTCCCCCCGTAATCTCGGTACAATTTTCCAGACCACATTCTAGGCGGGAGATCAGACATAGCGTGTTAACGAAGATCACGTAACAGGGGAGACTGACAGGGGGATTGGGGCGACAAGGAGGGATAGTTAGGGGATACAGGTAGGAAAGAAATGATGGACGCAGGGTAGGGGGTTGTTCCAGGAAGCCAGGGCCAACACGGGCCTCCCTCCCCCGTCCCCACCTCACCCAGACCCCAAGAGCCCTCTAAATGTTGGGGTGTCCCTGAACACCACCCAAGGCTGCCATAGTTTGAGGAATTTGACTGAAGAGCAATTGATGTCTGCCATTATCTCTTCCATGCGGAAAATCTGCATCATTTCCTGTAACCAGTCAGAGATTGGAGGAGGGCTGGGGGATCGCCACTTTCTGGGGATTACTGAACGGGCTGCTAATAAGACAAATGGAAGTAAACTGCGCTTTATTTTCTTAATCTCCCCTGATAAGATGGAGAGCAAGGCACTTTCCGGTCCGCCCATGATCTGGGCGTTAAGATGAGTTTTAGAAATCTCACAGACCTGGTCCCAAAATGGGAGAAGTTTACTACATGACCACCATATGTGGAGCATGTTTCCTTTCTCCACGCCACACCTCCAGCACGTGTCCGGTAGCGAGGGGTAGATCGAATGCAGGAGGGTCGGAACCCTATACCATCTTGATAAAATTTTATAGCTGCGTTCTTGCATCGAACTTGCAACTGAGAGCTTGTGTGATAACAGGAAAGCCTTTTTCCAGTCTTCCACCGACAATGTAACTCCCAACTCTCTTTCCCAAGCAGCAACATATGGCAAGCTTGAGGGGTCCGACTCCTGTACCAGGAGCCTATATATTTGTGAAATACAATGTTCTGGCGGGGATGCTAGGCGAAAGAGTTCTTCAAAAGGAGTCAAGGGGGCGTTGAGAGCGGAATCTGGGCCCAGGCGACTGAGGAAGGAGTGTAGCTGAGATATTTCTAGCCATGAAAGATGGGACGTCTCCGGCCTCGAGATCAGCTCCTTGAGTGAGGGAATCGGGGCTTCTCCCAAGAGGTCTCTCATGCGAAGCTCTTCGTGAGCCAATCGCCCCAGAAAAATGGATCTAGAGAAGGCGGGTGGGAATTCTGGATTCCTAAATAGGGGTGTCAAAGGGCTGTGTGGTCTAGATAAGATTTTCCGCCTGTTGAGGGAGTCCCATGATTTCAAGGTCTGTGCTAGGAAAGGGGTCTGCGGTTCCAAGTCTATTTGTCGGAAGGGCACCCAGGGGAGTAGTCGTAGTGGGATCGTAGAGCTATATTGCTCGATCCGGACCCACTGTTTAGAAGTATGGTGATGGTGCCAGTCCAGTAGTCTCACCAAGGAGCATGCCTGGTGATAGAGTCTTAGGTCGGGCAAGCCCACCCCCCCGGCTGTTTTTGGGCGAATGAGAAATCTCCATCCTATCCTTGGATGGGTTGAACCCCAAACGAAACGAAGAAGAGCTGAGCGGATGGATTTAAAGAAGGAAGCAGGTGGCTGGATCGGTACTCCCTGGAACAGGTAGAGGAACCGGGGTAAAATGTCCATTTTAATAGTATTAATCCGACCAAACCAGGACAGGAATTTTTTGTCATAGGAGGAAATGGCTTTCAGTGTACTTTCCAGGAGTGGAAGGTAATTCAAGGAGTATAGTTTCGCTGGATCACTGGGAACCCTTATGCCTAAGTAGGTTATTGCATCCGTGCGCCAGCGGAAGGGGAAGGCATCTTTGAGGGACTGAACTTCGGAGGATGGCAGTGAGACATTCAGTGCTTCCGATTTACCATAGTTGATTTTAAAATTGCTCAACTGACCATACCTCTCCAGTTCCGCGATCAGCGAGGGGAATGAGATTCTTGGTTGTTGCACATACAGCAGAATATCATCAGCAAACAATGCTGTCTTATACTGTCGTTGGCCTACTTGTATTCCATGTATACTCGGGTTATTCCGGATGGCACACGCCAGGTGTTCCATGACTATAATGTATAACAGCGGCGATAAGGGGCACCCCTGGCGTGTTCCATTACGGATAGCGATGGGTGGGGAGAAAAATCTGTTAATTCTAACCCTGGCTGTAGGGATGGTATATAGAGCGAGGATCTTCCCTAAGAATGACTGCCCTATTCCCAACTGTGTAAGTGCTGCTGACATGAATTCCCAGTGGACCCTATCAAAGGCCTTCTCTGCATCTATTGATAAGAGACAGGAAGGAGTTGAGCGTTTACGAGCATGTGCTATGAGGAGGAAAGTTTTATTTAGATTATCTCTTGCCTCCCTGCCCCTCACGAACCCCACTTGGTCTGTATGGATGACATTGGGGAGATGTGTTGCCAGTCGGTCTGCCAATATCTTGGAGAACAATTTCAGGTCAACATTCAAGAGCGATATAGGCCTGTAACTCGCAGTAGATAATGGGTCCTTCCCTGGCTTCAAAAGGAAGCTAATGTTGGCTTCTAGCGACTGAGGGTGGAAGGCTGTCGTGGGGGTAATGGCGTTAAAAAATCTTGTCATAAGGGGGGCTAGCGTGTCTCTGAAAATTTTATAAAAGGCCGGTGTGTAACCGTCCGGTCCCGGGCTTTTCCCAGAGGGGGATTTTTTAATGGCCTCAGAGATCTCTGTCTCGGAGAATTCCGACTCTAGTTCTTCTGCTGCCTTCGCTTCCAGACTTGGGAGTGGCGTTTCCGCTATGTAAGCCTTTATGCGGTCGCTCAGGTCCCCTGGATGATGATCCAGGGTCTGTCCTTTGATGTTATATAGCCGGGAGTAGTATGTCCCAAACTCCGCGCTGATGTCGACGGGATTATGAATTATACCTTTCAAGGACGAGATACGTGGGATATGGGACGTGTTCTCTCGGGGGTGTAGTAGACGGGCCAAAGGTCTCCCGCATTTATTGGACCGTTCATAAAGTCTACTCTTAAATCGCAAGTAGTTGGCCATGGATTTCTGGTCTAGTAATGTCCGGATAGCGTCACGGACTAAAACTAATTCCGCCAGGTCTCCCGGGGTTTGAGATAGTTTATGTCTCCTTTCTAGAGAGTTTAATTGTTGGAGCAGGGAGGACAGTTTAGCGGAGTTCTCTCTTTTTAGTCTTACTCCGTGGTCTATAAACCGGCTTCTTATCTCACATTTGAGTGCTTCCCACTTCATCGGGAGCAATGTGGGAGAAAGATCGTGGGTCTGCATGAAGGTAGCCACTGTGTCTTTTATGTCCTGTGTGCAGAGAGCGTCCTTAAGCAGGTTGTCGTTAAGACGCCAGGCCCACTGGCGCGAATGAGCAGGTGGTAATTCCAACGTGAGATAGATTGGGGCGTGATCCGATAGTACTATGTTTCCTATTGAAGCGGACGGCTCCCAGGCTAGTCCCCTGTGCTGAAGGAGGAAGAAGTCGATGCGACTGTATGAGTTGTGGGCCGGAGAAAAATATGTAAAATCCCTGTCTTTTGGGTGGAGTATTCGCCATATGTCCACTAACTGCAGACCCTGTAGATCCCTCATGAGGGGTACCAGTTGGTGAAATGGAATGTGACTCTTCCCTGAGGATGTGTCGAACCTGGCATCTAGCGGGAAGTTGAAATCCCCCCCACTATTAGCATCCCCTCCGAGAACTCTGAGAGAGTCGATAGTATTCGCCTGCATGCCGCTACAGGGGAGTGATTTGGTAGATACATGTTAGCGAAAGTGAATGTTTGCCCGTGAATCAGGAGTTTAAGGAAAACATATCTACCTGCTTCGTCTACTTCCTCGCCAAGGACCACGTGCGGTAGTGAACGGTGAATAGCGATGGACGCTCCTTTGGAGCGTGACTCCGGATTAGTGCTGTGGAACCAGGTCTGGAAGTGGTGGGATGTGACCGGTTTTGAAGTGCGTCTCCTGAAAAAATAAGATCTTAACTCCTTGCTTATCCATGCCGTATAATATTTGAGAGCGTTTTTGGGGAGTATTTAGACCCCTGGCATTCAGGGAACCCAGTTTTATAGACACCATGGCTGGATGGGAGCTGACCGGGTGTACTCGTGGAGTAGGAGAGGTGGGGGGGGGGGGAGGGGTAACCACCCGAGAGGGGAACACAGACAAATAGGAAGGAAAGAGGGAGGGGTGAGTATGGGAGGGGGAACAATAACAACTACACTATTAAAAATAAAACACGGGAAGTGTGACGGGTTCAAACACCGAACCCTAGCACGTAGGCGAGGGAATATGAGCTACGTATACAGACCAGCTGAATACGCTCCCTCAGGTGGAACGTGGACCTACTACAAAGGGAGCCCGTGTCTAGGGCCCCTGTACCTAGAAAGAAATAAAGGAATTACTGGAAGATCAACAGCAGGCGTCACCCAGCACTAACTTCTATGATATAACACAA
This sequence comes from Engystomops pustulosus, assembly GCF_040894005.1. Lineage (NCBI taxonomy): Eukaryota > Metazoa > Chordata > Amphibia > Anura > Leptodactylidae > Engystomops > Engystomops pustulosus. Next base: position 84,466,554 of record NC_092414.1, on the reverse strand, counting down.
CTGTAAACTAAAGGACTATTAGAATGTCCATGGGATAGAGTCCTCTTACAAGATGACAAAGGATACATATGGTGGGTTCCCATGCACGTTGGCCGTCATGGGCCGTGTTCTCCGCCCTTAAGGATTGTCTGGCCGACGTCTTCTCCTGCGATGCCCTCCGCGGTCGCCCTCTGCCCTCCCGCCAGGGGGACGCTGGGGGCGAGGCCGATCTACCGGCCCAGGAGGGGTTGGGAGCCGCGGCCAGTCGGGTATCTCAGGGGCTAGGACCCCGAGCGCAGCCGCTACCATAGGAATGTCTTTGGAATGGCGGATGATGTAGGTGGTACCCTCTCGCCTCACTTGAAGGCGGAACGGGAAGCCCCATGTGTAGGGGATATTACGTTGCCTTAAGACTTCCAGGAACGGGTGGAGAGCTTTCCGTTTAAGAAGGGTCAATCAAGAGAGGTCAGGCAAAAGTTGTACCGGGGTTTCTTGAAATAGGATCTGATCTGCTGCTCTTGCCTTGAACATGATGGATTCTTTCAGTTGGTAGCGGTGTACCCGGCATATGACATCCCGCGGGGGTTCGTTGGGAGTTGGGCGAGGCTGTAGAGCGCGATGAGCTCGATCAAGCTCCACTGGAGAATCGCCTGGTACTTCCAGGACCGAGTTGAATAGAAGACGGAGCTCTGAGTGAAGCTGGCTCGATTCTACAGTTTCCGGGAGCCCTCGGATACGGATATTGTTCCGTCTGCCCCTGTTCTCTGCATCGTCAAGCTGGTCTGTGAGCTGTTGGAGTTGGAAGGAGTGAGCGGCAAGTGTCGCTGAGTGGTTGTCAACTTGTGCCTGCATGTTTGCCTGTGTATTTTCCACAGCAGACGTTCTGGCTTGCATTTGGTGTACTTCCTCCCGTAGTACCGTTATCTCAGCACTGTAGGACTGCTCGAGACGAGAAACATAGCACTCCATATCTTCCTTGGTTGGTATGGCCTTCAAGTGCGCCTTAAGTGAACTCAACTCCGCTAGGCCCTCCAGGGCTTGGGCGAATAAAAATGACTGGTGAGCTTCCGATGCAACAAACATGGGCATTGGGGAGGTTCCTGGGCCCTCAGGGCTGAAGGCAAGAGGTGATGTATTTCTCTCCGGTGTCTGAGAGGCTACAAATACCCTTGGGGATAGGGACGGAGAATGTAAGATATGGGGTTGAGATACAACGCTCCAAGGCATGAGGGGATCCGGCTGGTGGAAGTAAGGGAAATTAGGGGAGACCGCGGGGTCCTCTTGCTTGGCTGGAGGATGGAAGACCAACTGTGGGTCTGGGCTAGTTGAGAGCCGGAGTGGGCCAAATGGGTGCGAGAGTGACTGAGGCACTTCCAGGGGCCCGGCATCAGTGGCCTGGGGAGGGGGGGCGACGTCTATCTTGACCCTCCCGGGAAAGGTCGTCATTGGGGGGGAGGAAACCCCCTGGTTGGAGTTGCCCCAAAGCTGCCGTCTTGGGGAGAGGGGGGCAAGCGGGCTTTGGGATCGGTCCCCTAGCGTCAGAGAACTGACTGGGGAGGCAGACTGATGGACCTCCGCTACCACTTGTATAGTGCGCCCCGGGGTGATCATGGACTGTGCAGGAACAGCAGGCTCCTGGGGCTGGGTGGTTGTGTCTTCCCCTAGCTCACAATCAGGGGTTGGGGCTGGGGCTGCAAGCGAGGCGAGGGCTGGCTGACCTGTTATGTTCATTGCCCCTCCGTTTGGTTCCTTCTCCATGCTGCAGGTGGCAGTTTCCATTGGTGGTGCCGTGGTGTGTCGCAGGGCTGCGACTGACCCAGCTGTGCCTCTTTCAGCTGCCGCCATGTCCTTCCTTGTGAGTGTGGCGCGTTCTGGCGCAGGCTGCGCCACTTGTCCGGCGGCCATTCCTGGGGACGCACGTGGCCGAGCGCCTGCGTCGGGAGACGGAGTGTTCCTGGCGGCGGACAAGGGGAGCACCGGAATGCCTCGAGGACCTCCGCTAGTGTCTCCCGCCGCTTTCGAAGAGCCGCTGGAGCTCCGGCCCGCCGGGGTCGGGAGCTCTTGTCTCGCCCCCGCCATCTTTGTAGTCGCGCCCCCCGTACATTGAAATTTTTAGCTATAGATATGTGACTATATGTGTGTGTGTGTGTGTGTAGAAAAGTCCAGAGACACAGACAGGCTTAACAGCGGAAATGCGGTTTCCTTGAGGCTTTTATTGGCAGCCAAAACAATGCAGCTTTACAGTCAAGTAAAATAAAACAAAACGGAAAACAAAAGCTGGCTCGTCTGAGCACTACCTGTACATCAGCGGTTCCCACTCTAGCAAAACTCGGCTCGGTTAGCAGTCTGAAAAGTCTCTGCCCGAGGTCTAAGAGTAACGTGAGTGTCGATACTATATTACTATGGACTACACTGATTATGCGCACAAAATGTACCTATTACAGTGACATTCACTAGGAAAATAACACATAGCAAGCAAGTTTTTACTGCATGAAACTATGATTATGAAGATGGTTGTATATTTATGAATACTGTATACTTACGAACATCGAAGTAAAAAGAAATATTTACTTTAAAAAATTATTTTGCTTATGGTCGATGTTATTGGACATTGTTCATGGACACGGCTGGCTAGGATGCAGCTGAGTTAAAACCCCTTTTCCAGCTGCACTTGGTTATTAGGGATGTGCAGTCTCTGGTCATTGCATTAACCCTTTACCACAGGTACAGAAGTAATCTGAAAGGAACATATACGCCATCTATTACCTTTCCAGCCGCTGTCCTACAATATGTAATGTAATCAGCCTTTCCATGTCTTTCATCAGTGTGCACCATATTTTGTGAAGTGTACTCACATAAACCTGCTGTTTTCATCATTGGCCCATTTACTTCCAATAGGTTTATTAGGTGTGTCCCCCAGTACACCAATTGAAGCCTCCTCTCCTTTATACTCCACTTTTCTAAAGACCGGAAAGAGGAAACTAAAAATAGCTCATGCAGTGACCATATGACTTTGTAATTTGTCCACTATGTCCAGTAGATCTGAAGCTGTAATTCTGTCATGGAGTTTTCTTGGGAAGAGGTAGAGATATATGTAGGATATTTCAGTAGTACATTGTAGGATAGCCGCCATAAATGATAAAACATAAATTAGGCATACCTTCTGTGACATGGCTGCTTATGGCTGGAAATATTTACTGAGACATTCATTCTAAATTTATATTTATAAGTGTTGCATTATCCAATTCCCAATTATAATAACCTTTGAAAGATCTTATTTAAGTTTTATTCACCTATTTCTTCCCAGCACTCCATACCTGACTGTATAGTTTTTTTTACATTGGTTTGCTATCCATCCCTTGGTGGATAGCAAACAGCGTTATATGACCAGATGGGTAACACAAAACTCTCTAGAGACCTAAGTAAGCGATGCTCTCTACTGATGAGAAACCAATCCCGTATATATACATTGATAGAAACAGCAAAAGTAATGGCTGGCAAGCTCTGCGCATGTCAGATGCACAGAAGACAACAAGCAGCCTTTGCCACCAGAGCTCACAGGGGCTTCTCCACACCACCAGTAGCTCCTGCAGTTAATTTGCATATCAATAAATAAACTTTATTTTAGCTAGTACTAAATAAAAGAATTAGTTAAAAAGGTTTTAGGGATAGTGCAGCGAGGGGGAATCTACCACGGTAACTACTTCAAAGTAGATTCCCAATGGTAGATTTCCTTTAAATGAGAGCCAATTGGAGGAGGGGAATGTATAGTGGTGAATGCAGGTAATCTCCCATTAGAAGAAAAGTGTGTTCATCTCCAGTAAAAAACCCACACTGAAATTCCACACAAAACACCTACATACTGGTAGGTGGCGCTGACTATAGCAGTTTTTCTTCTGTGACTCACATCCACTTTCAATGCTTTACGATAAAATTAATCAGCGGTCTACATACCCCATTGTATTGTATTTCAAACAGAATAGCATTCATTTATGTTGCTACTTAGAGATATGTTTGCAGCCCCCATAATCAGTGAATTGGAATTATTCATTATTTGTGAACTCTATAGAGGTATTTGTGAATCACAGCTTGTATTTCTTTTCAGCTTTGTGAATGAATTTGTGTTCATGATTATATCTACTGAGATACTACTGAGATACTGAGATAGAAAGATTTTATACATTACAGGGAAGATTTTTACATACAGTTCAGTTGTTAAATTTGAATCTATTTTGAAAATGCAGAATAGGTTGTTATTGATAAATGGTAATATGATAAAACTGATAATCTGTATAATAAGGTACAGTGGGTGCGGAAAGTATTCAGACACCTTTACATTTTTAACTCTTTGCTCCATTGCAGCCAATTGGTAAGATCAAAATAGTTCCATTTTTGGGCACATTCATGTATACTCTGCACCCCATCTTGACAGAACAAACACAGGAATGTAGATATTTTTGCTAATTTGTTAAACATAAACAACTCATATCTTAATGTTTCTCTGCATCAAAGCTTGTTTACACATAATGCTCAGTAAAAAATAGGATTTCAGAATCTTTAATTCGTTACCAGAAGAAGAGATCATTAAAGGGGGTTTCCCACGAAAGAAATTTCTCACATCTCAATCCCTTAGTGATGTTTACACAATAAAGATCATTTTAACCCCGTACTTTACAATGTTACTCAGTTTTATTGCTGTTTTAACTCTATCAATCCCTAGGCTGCTTAGTGTATAATACCAGAGTGTGAGTGGTGACTCTGAGCAGACACATTATGATCCATCTAGTTCTATGAGCTGACAATGTGGTTAGATTATCAGGGTAAAGGTGTATTTACACTTTCATCTGGCTTCTTACATTGTACCAACACACTGTCACATAGAAGGAGAGATGAGACAGATGAAAGATGCATGAGATTACACAGAGGCTGACAGACAGAGGCTGACAATCTTTTACACTGTTATACTGTAAGCACAGATATGTGCCTACCTCCACCAGATCACTTATCTTCTTGTAGTTTGTAGTGTCAGGGCTGGGAGTCTGTGGACCCCCTGGACCACCCCGGGAGATGGTACTAGCCGACACCTGGGAACGGAGTCTAAATGGCACCCAGTCTTCACCAGAGCCCACCGCAAAGCGGGATGGACTTGCTGCGGCGGGATACCACAAGGTCGTTTCACAGGTGCGACTAGCCCGCGGTGGCTGCCAAGGTAGTAATACAGGAGACAGTCTGTACCCGGAGTGACAGCAGGAGAATGGCACAGGAAGGCACACTAGGACTCACATCAGGAATAGTAGGCGTTGGCACACAGATCAGGAACACAGGAATGGACTGGCACACTGGAACGCAGGTACACAGGAACGGACTGGCACACAGGAACGCAGGAATCACAGGAACGGACTGGCACACAGGAACGCAGGAATCACAGGAACGGACTGGCACACAGGAACGCAGGATACACAGGGGAGATTTCTCTTCAGGAGAAGGCTTTAAGATCCGGCAAGGGTCACAGGAAGAGGCAGGCACTTATAGCAGGCCAGTGCCAATTATCGAACGCGCTGGCCCTTTAAATCCTTGCGAGCCGGTGCGCGCGTCCTAGGAGGCGATGACGCGTGCGCTGAGCCGCAGGAGCATGAGAGGCCGCTGCTGGAGCCAGGGAAGGTAAGATCCCGGAGCTCCGGGAGCACACTGAGGGACTGATCCTGTCTCGGATCGCGGGTGCACCCGTGACATGCAGCTTCTCTCTTTCCTCTTTCTGTGCTGGCAGGAAGTGATCAGTGAGTGTCTGTGAGCTCTGTGCTATACTGTAGGGGGTGTGGCTACAGGCACAAAGCAGAAAGACACAGAAACTCAGCAAGCACAGCCTCACACAGAAATCAAAGATGGTGGCGCGACCCTAAAGTCAGAAGTTACAGGGTCATGTCTATGGGCAACTGAAATTGTGTACACCAGGACTGTTAGAGACAGTTTGGACTTGTATGTGTGAAATGCTGTATTTTTGTAAATGTGAATTAGAGAATGTGTTATGTTGTTACCCTGAGTACATATAAGAAACTTGTCTTCATGGGAATACCCCTTTAAGTTCAGTAGTGAAAATGTTTGCTTTGCAGGTCCAATAACAACTCTGTTTTATTATGAAGATTATCACGGGGGGCAATACCAAATATATGGCGTTTTTTTGTGTGTTTTATTATGCAGATTTTCACCTGCGGCAATACCAAATATATGGGGGTTTTTGGTGTGTTTGTTTTTTTTATATTTTATTTAGTGTTTTTATGGGAAAGTGACATTTTAGGGGCTTATATTTTTATGTATTCATTTTTTATTTATTCAAATGTGTAAACTTTTTGACTTATACATACTTGAACTTGAACCAGCGATGCTCTGATCGTTAGTTCGAGTCCAATTCACTGCTCTACAATACTAATTCTTTGTAGAGCAGTGTAAACTGTCTGATCATGCAGACGCATGCGCAGACAGTTTACAGTCAGACCCAAAAGGTGTTTGACTGCTGTGAACATCGGGCAGCCCCGGGGCACGTGGCAGACCTCGGGGCTGCCCAGAAGTGGACCGGATCCCTTGGGGGGATGCCCGGCACGGGGGATCCGATCCATAGGAGGAAGACCCTAACATAGTTAACACTCACGATCGAAGCATCTTTGCACTGCAGGTGTGATGGGCTTCTGTAACCTGTCTTTAGTGAAAAATGAGGTCTCGGGCTACAGATTGCCTTTAATGAAAAATGAAATGATGTAATTACCTTCTCAAGAAGTAGGACATTTGTACATTTAGAATTCATACTATTTAAACAAGTTGTCAGAAGGGTGAGACAGATCCATCAGACTGTGCAGTGTAACTTTTGTGTCAGGGTTTGGGTTTAATACTGTCATGTCTTTCACGCAACCAATTCTACAATAAAGGTCAGTTCATTTCTGAGCTGCAAATTGTGAGTGCTAATTATTTAGACACAACAATGGAATAAACCTCAGCGCATCTGCCTAAAATGTCACATCTGTAAATATTATTTTGTGACAACCCAAAACAAGTGTTTAAACATTTATTACAAATCATCCCTTAGCTTCAGGTAATGAAACATTTAAGCACTTAGAGCATTCTGGTGCTGAAAATGTTATTAGGAAACAAACTAGTAATATGGAATATTAAAGTATAAAGTGAATAGTTATGTTCATAATTGGAAAGTGGAATATGTAACATGCTGTAAGTTAAACTTTTTTTCATTATGCATCAACAACCCATTATGAAGGGAATGTTTCTTTTTGACTGAATCCAAAACTTTCTTGGAAAAATATAAGTACAAAAATAGCTACAAATAGCAATGGCCCAGGTGCAAACAATTCATGGAGCATTTTATAATTTCTCATCCTGTCCTGGCCTAATGTGAGTTGTATTACCTGTGTTTATGGGTGAACCAACATATTATATAACAAGTTATATCCCATTAGCATTGTAAACATTACAAGGATTAACTGTAGGACAGTTTTGTGATTTTTTTAATGAATGAATTAGATGAGTATTATTTTTATTGTATTTTTATTGTTGTATATTGTCAGGCTTAGAGGTTGTGGATCCTCTGAACCACTGCGGACGATGGCACAAGCCACTACCTGGGACCGGAGTCTAAGTGGCACCCGGTTTTCACCAGAGCCCGCCGCAAAGCGGGTTGGACTTGCTGCGGCGTGGTACCACCAGGTCGTTCCACAGGCGTGACTTGTCCGCAGTGGCAGCCAAGGTCGAGGTACAGAATCGTCAGGCAATCTCGTAGTCGGGGTCAGGCAGGAGGTCAGGACGGGCAGCACAGGTTCGTAGTCAGAGTCGTAGCAACAGGTCAGGGCAGGCGGCAAAGGAGCGTAGTCAGAAACGGAACCGGGGTCACAACAGGAAATCTCAAGAACAGCACAAGGCATCAAATACAGCTTTCTCTAGGGCGCAAGGCACAAAGATCCGGCAAGGGTAACAGGAAGAGGCAGGGTTAAATAGTTTAAAGGGAAAGGACCAGCGCCAATTAGTGGCGCGCTGGCCCTTTAAATTTGCAGAACTTTCCGCGCGCGCGTCCCCGACAGCTAGGGGACGGAGCAGCCTCAGAGGGAGCCGATGCCGGCGGGGCAGGAGCCGGGACCCGTAAGTAGTGCTTGCGGCGCGCTGGCGGGGGACCGACAGCACGGGTGAGCCCGCGATCCGCGACGGGGATCGCGGGACCACCCGTGACAGTACCCCCCCCCTTCGGCCTCCCCCTTTTTCTGGGCTGGAGGAATCTCTGCAGGAGGTCCTGGTCCAGGATATTGTCCTCGGGCTCCCAGGATCTCTCCTCCGGCCCGAACCCCTTCCAGTCAACCAAGAAAAACCGCTTACCCCTTATAGTCTTGGCATCAAGGATCTCCTTTACCTCATAAATGTCAGAAGAGTCGGCCACCGGAGCAGGAGGAGACAGCTGTCGGGAAAAGCGGTTCAAGATGACAGGCTTGAGCAGAGAGACATGGAAGGAGTTCGGGATGCGCATGGTGGGAGGAAGGCGCAGCTTATATGAGACTGGATTGATGCGATGCATCACCTCGAAGGACCCAGGAAACGAGGACCGAGCTTGTAGCCAGGAATTTTAAGCCGGACGTATTTGGAGGACAGCCAAACCTTGTCACCAGGAGAGAAGAAGGGGGGAGGCCTGCGTCTCTTATCGGCTTGAATTTTTGTTTGAGTTGAAGCCTGTAACAAGGAAAGGCGGGTCTGCTCCCAGATGGTTTTTAAGTCCTGTACCAACTCCTCAACAGCAGGAACATCAGAAGCCACGGGTAGAGGTAGAGGCGGGCGAGGATAGAGTCCATAGTTGATAAAAAATGGAGCGGAGCCCGCTGATGCAGAGTCCAAGGAGTTATAGGAGAACTCCGCCCAAGGCAACAGTTGGGACCAATCGTCCTGACGGGCAGAAACAAAGTGGCGTAGATAGCATCCCACAGTCTGGTTAACTCTCTCCACCTGCCCGTTCGACTGGGGATGATAAGCGGAAGAGAAGTCCAACTTTACCTGTAGTTGGTTACAGAGAGAACGACAAAATTTTGAGACAAACTGTACTCCACGGTCAGAGACTATGTGTCGTGGAAGTCCATGGAGTCGGAAGATGTGGTGAAAGAACTGGTCGGCAAGACATGGAGCAGCTGGCAAACCTGGCAGAGGAATAAAATGGGCCATCTTAGAGAACCGGTCAATCACCACCCAGATGACGGTATTGCCTGAAGAAGGTAGATCCCTGATGAAATCCATAGCAATATGAGTCCAGCTATACCCACTAATAGCTGGGTATCGGCAACGGCAGAAGAAGACCAGCAGGCTTAAGACGTGAAGGCTTATTCCGGGCACAGGAAGTACAGGCACCCACAAAATCCCGGACATCCCTGGCCAGGTCTGGCCACCAGTAGAATCGGGTAATGAGGGCGATAGAACGCTGCACCCCAGGATGCCCAGCCACACGAGAGCAATGTCCCCAAGACAGAATTCTCCTCCGTAGCGCAGGTCGTACGTATGTCTTGCGAGGAGGTAAGAGACGAAGATCCACTGGCGCGGCCAGTACAAGTCGGTCAGGAGAGATAACATGGCGAGGAACCGGTTCTTCCCCAACGACATCCGAAGCACGAGAAAGGGCGCCTGCCTTGATGTTCTTCTCGGCCGGACGAAAATGAATGAGAAAATCGAACCGGGCGAAGAAGAGTGACCAACGAGCTTGGCGTGGGTTGAGTCGCTGAGCAGTCTGGAGATAGAGGAGATTTTTGTGGTCTGTATAGATGCTGACCGGAAACCGAGCTCCCTCCAGGAGATAACGCCACTCTTCTAGGGCAAGCTTGATCGCCAATAATTCTCGATCTCCTATCCCGTAATTCCTCTCTGCGGAGGAAAAAGACTTGGAGAAGAATCCACAGGTGACTGTGCGGCCTTTGGGACCCTTCTGCGTAAGAACTGCTCCGGCCCCTACTGAGGAGGCATCCACTTCCAGATGAAAAGGCTTTTCAGTGTCGGGACGCACCAGGACTGGAGCCGAGGCAAACAAAGATTTTAAGTTCTTAAAGGCCTCCTCAGCTGCTGGAGGCCAGAGTCGGGGATTGGCACCCTTCTTGGTAAGTGCCACAATTGGAGACACCAGCGAGGAAAAACGTGGGATGAACTGGCGGTAATAATTCGCAAAGCCCAGAAATCGATGTATAGCGCGCAGTCCCACTGGGCGAGGCCACTGAAGAACCGCCGACAGCTTGGCAGGATCCATACGAAGGCCTTTGTCCGAGATGACATAGCCGAGAAATGGAATACTCTGCTGATGGAACAGACACTTCTCAAGCTTGGCATAGAGACGATTGGTCCTTAATCGACTGAGTACTTGCCGTACTTGGACTTGGTGGGTCTCAAGGTCCGGAGAAAACACGAGGATATCGTCCAGATAGACCACCACACAGACATAAAGCAAGTCTCTAAAGATGTCATTCACGAACTTCTGAAAGACGGCTGGTGCATTACAGAGTCCGAACGGCATCACCAGATATTCAAAGTGTCCATCACGGGTATTAAAAGCGGTCTTCCATTCATCCCCTTGGCGGATACGAATGAGGTTGTAAGCCCCACGAAGATCCAATTTGGAGAAGATCTTGGCTCCACGAAGGCGGTCAAACAACTCAGTGACCAATGGCAACGGATAACGGTTCTTAACCGTGATTTTGTTAAGACCGCGGTAGTCTATGCATGGTCGGAGTGACCCGTCCTTTTTGGTCACAAAGAAAAAACCTGCACCAGCCGGAGAGGAAGACTTGCGAATAAATCCCCTCTGCAGATTTTCTTGGATATAGTCCGACATGGCTGTGGTTTCTGGTACAGAAAGCGGATACACACGACCCCGTGGGGGAGAAGTGCCCGGCAACAGATCCACAGGACAATCGTAGGGACGGTGAGGTGGCAACGTCTCAGCTTGCTTCTTTGAGAAGACATCACGAAAGTCCTTATAACATGCCGGAAGACCCTCCAGGGCCTTAAGGGACACAGAAGAAGCCAGAACAGGCACAGGACGAGGCAAATCCACACAACGAGATTGGCAGTCGGGTCCCCACCGAAGGATCTCCCCGTCTTCCAGTAAAGAACGGGTGCGTGGAACTGCAACCAAGGTAGACCCAACAGGATGGAGGACGTGGAACGTGGAAGCACATAAAAGGACAGGTTCTCCTTGTGCAGCACACCGACTTGCACGGACAGTGGCTTGGTGCGGTAGTGGACCGGGTCAGAAAGGATTTGTCCACTGACAGAGGAGATGACCAACGGCCTTTCAAGACGGACCACAGGAAGGTGATACCGGGAGACCAAGGTGGCATCCACGAAGTTCCCTGCGGAGCCTGAGTCCAAGAAGGCAGAGACCTGAATCTTGGTGCCAGTGCCCACGCTGAGAAGCACCGGTATCATCAAACGTGGAGAAGCTTTGCTCACACCTAGGGACGCTTCTCCCAAGAACCCTAGGTGCTGGCGTTTCCCGAAGGTTGGGGACGGATAGGGCAAGACCCCAGGAAGTGTCCAGGACTGGCACAGTAGAAGCAGAGGTTTCCCTGACGCCTTCTGATACGCTCCTGGGAAGAGAGTCTGAGCCTGTCCACCTCCATTGGCTCCTCCACGGGTGGTACATCAGGGGGCTGGAGCGGTCTTTGAAAAGCAGGAGCCAGGCGAGGAAATCGTCGTGGGCGAACTTGCGGTTGCTCTAGGCGTAATTCCTCGGCACGCTCTCTAAATCGCACGTCAATCCGGGTGGCTAAGGTGATAAGACCACCCAGGGTAGACGGCAGATCCCGAGCGGCCAGAGCGTCTTTAATATGAGGGGCAAGTCCCTTCTTGAAGGTTGCGGACAGGGCCGCATCGTTCCAGGAGAGTTCCGTGGCCAAGGTATGGAACTGGACCGCATATTCTCCCACGGATGAGCCCCCCTGGCGGAGATTCAACAGCGCAGTCTCAGCAGAAGAGGCCCGTGCAGGTTCCTCAAAAACGGACCGGAACTCCGCCAGAAATGCAGTGAGATTGTCTGTGACCGGGTCGCCTCTGTCCCAGAGAGGAGTAGCCCAGGCCAGGGCCTTACCGGAGAGAAGGCTGACGATGAAGGCCACCTTGGATCGTTCCGTGAAGAATTGAGACGGCATCAACTCGAAATGCAGGGAGCACTGGGTTATGAAGCCCCTGCAAGACTTGGGATCACCATCATACTTCCCGGGCATAGACAGCCGTATCCTCGGTTCAGCAGCGGGAAGAGAAGCCGGGGTAGCGGGAGCCACTGGGTCGTCCTCAGGAAGCTGTTGTTGCTGCTGGGTGGCCAGCAGCTGCTGCAGCATGGCGGAAACCTGTTCCAGCTGTTGGCGTTGAGCGACAATCTCTCGGGATTGCTGACCCACGATGGCAGCCAGAGTCGGCTGAGTAGGAAGCGGCACCTCAGCGGGATCCATGGCCGGATCTTACTGTCAGGCTTAGAGGTTGTGGATCCTCTGAACCACTGCGGACGATGGCACAAGCCACTACCTGGGACCGGAGTCTAAGTGGCACCCGGTTTTCACCAGAGCCCGCCGCAAAGCGGGTTGGACTTGCTGCGGCGTGGTACCACCAGGTCGTTCCACAGGCGTGACTTGTCCGCAGTGGCAGCCAAGGTCGAGGTACAGAATCGGCAGGCAATCTCGTAGTCGGGGTCAGGCAGGAGGTCAGGACGGGCAGCACAGGTTCGTAGTCAGAGTCGTAGCAACAGGTCAGGGCAGGCGGCAAAGGAGCGTAGTCAGAAACGGAACCGGGGTCACAACAGGAAATCTCAAGAACAGCACAAGGCATCAAATACAGCTTTCTCTAGGGCGCAAGGCACAAAGATCCGGCAAGGGTAACAGGAAGAGGCAGAGTTAAATAGTTTAAAGGGAAAGGACCAGTGCCAATTAATGGCGCGCTGGCCCTTTAAATTTGCAGAACTTGCCGCGCACGCGCCCTAGCTGTCGGGGACGCGCGCACAGCCGAAGGGGACGGAGCAGCCTCAGAGGGAGCCGATGCCGGCGGGGCAGGAGCCGGGACACGTAAGTAGTGCTTGCGGCGCGCTGGCGGGGGACCGACAGCACGGGTGAGCCCGCGATCCGCGACGGGGATCGCGGGATCACCCGTGACATATATTTGGGTTTTCTAGATAATATTACTACATTTTTTTTGCAAATTAAGGAATAAAATATAAGGGGCATACAATGGAATGAGGTAGTGCATTTGTCCACCCGTTTGACACATGGTCGGACTATTGCACACCACACCATCTGAGTTTTCTTTAATAATAATAATTACTTTATTTATATAGTGCATACAGATTACTCAGTGCTACACAGAGCTTGCCAAATCAGTCCCTGTCCCCAATGGAGCTCACAATCTAATCAACCTACAAGTATGTTTTGGATTGTGGGAGGAAACCGGAGGTTCTGGAGGAAGCCCAAACAATCAAAGAGAGAACATACAAACTATTTGCAGATGTTGACTCTGGGACTTGAACCCAGGTCCCCAGCACTGCAAGGCTGTAGTGCTAACCACTAAGTCACGTTCTGCCCATTTCTATCAGAGTAGAGATGGGCGAATCGATTCTAACGAATCGGAATTCGTTCGTCAGTTCTTGTGGTTCAGTATACCCCACATTTCAAGTGCTTTTTTGTTGATAAAGTAGATATCAATAAATCTGTGTCAAATCCACGTAGTTGCTGGACTGTTTTTTTCTCAAAGTCCAGGGTGTCAGTTCTTGTGGTTTTGTATACCCCCCATTTCAAGTGCTTTTTTGTTGATAAAGTAGTTATCAAGAAATCTGTGTCAAATCCACATATAGTTGCTGGAGTGATTTTTCTCTCAAAGTCCAGGGTGTCAGTTCTTGTGCTTCTGGATATACTAGATCAATCATGGCGAACCTTTTAGGGACCGAGTGCCCAAACTGCAACCCAAACCCCCTTAATTTATCGTAAGGTGCCAACCAAAAGTTAAAGCAGTATCTTATTGCTCCCTGTTCTTCAACAACTTTCAATTATATTGGCCTCCTGAGGACAGCAACACAGTAAAACGATGAAAAATTTGCTTCATTTTAGCTTCTTTCCAGTGTCCCTCTGTACACAGAGAATCGTGGGTCCAGCAGGAGGTCCTCCAAAAATAATTCGGCCCTGTCTACTCATCTCTCTCTCTTCCTACAGTTCTAAGTAGAGAAGTAAGTATCAAAATATGTCTGAAAGCAGCATCTTTTAACCCCTAGGCGCACCAGGACGTTATAGTACGTCCCCGGGGCTAGATGCTTAGCGCACGGGGACGTTCTATAACGTCCTGCTTCTGGCGCCGGCTCACGAACGGAGCCGGTACCAGAAGCAGCGGCTGTCAGCTGTCTAGTACAGCTGACAGCCTGCGCTAACACCCGCGATCGGAGCCGGCTCCGATCGCGGGTGTTAACCCCTTACACGCCGCGGTCAAACATGACCGCGGCGTGTAAGGGTGTTTGCGCTGTGGATCGGATCCCCGTGCCGCTTACCGGGGGATCCGATCCACTTCTGGGCAGCTCCGAGGACTGGCATGTGCCCCGGAGCTGCCCGGTCTCCATGGCAGCCAGACCCCTTCCGGGTCTGACTGTAAACTGTCTGAGCATGCGCAAGCTTGCTCAGACAGTTTACACTGCTCTACAATAAAATAGTATTGTAGAGCAGTGTATTGAACTTAAACCAGTGATCAGAGCATCACTGGTTCAAGTTCAAGTATGTATAAGTAAAAATATGCAAAAACACTAAACACTACACATTATAATAAATAAAAAATAAATACATAAAAATATAAGCCCCTAAAATGTCACTTTCCCATAAAAACACTTAATAAAGTATAAAAAACACAAAAAACCCTGCATATTTGGTATTGCCGCGTCCGTAACAATCTGTATAATAAAACAGAATCGTTACTGGACCCGCACGGTACACGCCGTAGAAAAAAAACGCAAAAACGTTTCGAAAAAAGATAATTTTTAATTAATACCCTATAAAAAAATGCTCTAAAAAGTCATTTAAAAAATGTTATGCACTCCAAAATAATCCCACTAAAAAGAACAACTCTTCTCGCAAAAAATAAGCCCCTAACCAGATTTGTCAGCCGAAAAATAAAAAAGTTATGCATATGAAAAGATGGTGATGCTAAAATGAACAAGATATTCTCCAAATTGGTTTTTATTCAGTACAATTGAATAAAATACACAAAACCCCCACATATTTGGTATCCCTGCGTCCGTAACAATCTGTATAATAAAACAGAATCGTTATTAGATCCGCAAAGTGAACCCCGTAAAAAACAAAACAAAAAAAAGCTCCAGAAAAAAGATCATTTCAATTAATACCCTATAAAAATGCTTTAAAAAGGGATTTAAAAAATGTTATGCACTCTAAAATAAGACCACTAAAAAGAACAATCCTTCTCGCAAAAAATAAGCCCTTAAACAGATTTGTGAGGCGAAAAATAAAAAAGTTATGCATATGAAAGACGGTGATGCTAAAATTAACAACATTTTTGCCAAATTACTTTTTATTCAGTAAAAATGGGAAAAAATAAAAAATCTATATAAATGAGGTCTTTTTGTAATCGTGGCGACCCATAGAATAAAAATAATATACTATTTTTATGGTATGGTAAACAGCCAAAAAAAAACCCCCATAAAAATCTTCCTGAAAAGTGATGATTTTCATTTCCTCCACCAACAAAGAGTTAATAAAATCTCACCAATTAGCCTATAGATTCCCCCAAATTACGTACCAGAAAAGTGCATCTCATGTGGCAAAAGAAATAAGCCCCTATAGGTCCACAATAAAAAAAAGAAAAAAAGTATAGCCTGTACAATGTGACATAGCAAATCTGATTTGGATGGCGCCTCCTTCCCTTCTATGCCCGGCCGTGCGCCCATACAGCAGGTTACCAGCACATATGGGGTATCCGTGTACTCGGGAGAGATTGGGTAACAAATTTTGTGGAGCCTTTATTCATTTAATCCATTGTAAATGTTTAATTTTCCACCCAAAATGGGTGTATTGTGAAAAAATATTACAATTTGGAGACTGCACCTCCATTTTGTTTTAACCCCTATAAAACACGTAAAGCGTTAACAAACTTCTTAAAAGTGGTTTTTCATACGTTGAGGTGTGTAGTTTCCACAATGGGGTAATTTACGAGTCTCACTATTATTTAGGCCTCTCAGTGTCAATTAGAAGTTGAGCAGGTCCATCTAAATACAGGTTTTGGTGATTTTACAAAAAATGTGAAAAATGATACCTAAATTCTGAGCCTCAGAGCATTCTAGTAAAATATGTGGAATCTTAAAAAACCATGCCAGCATAAAGCAGACACTTGGGAAATGTAAGTTATGAATTTATTTGGGAGCTATGACTATCTGCATCAAAAGTAGAGAATTTAGAACGTTGAAAATAAAGTATTTTTCCAAATTTTTGCCAAATTTTGTTTTTTTTCATAACTAAACACAAAAGATTTCATCCAAATTTTTAAACTAATTTGAAGTACAATGTGTCACGAGAAAACAATCTCAAAATCCCCTGGATATCTCATTGCGTTCCAAAACTATAACCACTTATAGTGACACAGGTCAGATTTGAAGAATGGGGCCGCGTCCTTAAGGCCAAAAGAGGCTGCGTCCCGTAGGGGTTAAGTTGCTTGGAACTACAGGAAGATTCTTTGAGTCCCGTCTGGTGTGCTGGGGCGATGGCCCGGGTGTCCCCAGAAAGGGCTCTGAGTGCCGCATCTGGCACTCGTGCCATAGGTTTGCCACCGCTGTACTAGATCATCCACTTCCTCCCAAACAACATCTGACAACCCCAGCCAAGAGTCCGTGGGTTTGTCAGATACAACCCTTAGTTGGCATGGACCAGGAGCAGGTCAGTGGCCCTCGCCTGTCCTCAACCAGCCTCTTTCCTGTTAATTTCCCTCAGCCAGAGATCTACTAGGTAGTCTGGACTCAGCACCACTATACAGCAAGGACGAAGTGTTTGAGGACAGTCAGCAGCTGCTTGGCAGAGAAGAGGTGGGGCAGACATCCGCTGCTTCGTGCAGTAGGCAGGAAAGAAGAGATGTGGAGAGTAGCAAGGGTGGTTATTTTGCACTTGGAAGTAGTCAGGCTGTGCATACTGAGACTGTTGAGGAGAATAGCAGTGACAGCGTAACACAAATCGATGATGATGTAGCCGATCGCACTTGGGACCTGGGTGAAGCCAGGGCTTTATCATTATCATCGGGGAGAAGAGTGTGTCAGCTTGTGCGTCAGGCAGCGAAGCAGGCATCAAGTGGCTACTGTGGCCATTAGTCAGCAGGGTGGCCCTACTTCAGCACACGCATCATCACCATCCAATGGCCTGGGAGAAATGTGTCTCAGATGTGCTGGTTCATCCTGCCGCTGCAGCAACAGCAGCAGCACCTAGTGGCACACATGCCACCTCTGCCGAAGGGAGCTGTTTGTCTTTGACATCATCTCCCGGTCCAGATGCTCCTGCTCCTCGCTACACGTAGTGGCAGCAGTCGTTTCATGGGGCGATTACAAAGAGACAACTGTATGCGTTCAGCCATCCTAAGGTGCAGAAGTTGACCGTGCTCCTGTCCAAGTTGTTGGTACTGCAGTCCCTTCCTTTCCAAGTCGTGGACTATGAACCTTTCAGAGAACTAATGGCTTGTGTTGAAACAAGGTGGAGAGTTCCAAGCCAAAATTTCTTTTCCAAAAAGGCAGCACCAGCCCTTCACAAATATGTAGAACACAAGGTGGGACAGTCCTTGAGCTTATCGTTTTCTTCCGAAGTGCATGGCAGCGTGGACGTGTGGAGCTGTAACTACAGTCAGGGCCAGTACATGTCCTTTATGGCCCACTGGGTGAATGTGCTTCTCACCCGGCCACACCAACAACTTGAACAGGAGACGCCTCTTTCTCCTCCACATTCTCAAACTGCTGCTCCTGCGACAATGTCCGCCTCCTCCTCCACCACCACAGCCTCCGCAAGTCTAAGTGCTGCTCCATCATACCACAAAGTTCTACACTTGGTTTACCTGGGTGAACAAAGACACACAGGGGAGGAACTGCTCCGCGTCATGCGAGAAAAAATCAATGTGTGGCCATGAATGATTTTTTGATGATGCAAGCGGACAGGAGTACTCCCTTGTGTAACTTTGATGTCAGCCACTGGCAGCTCATGCATGACACCTGCTGTTTGCTCAGGCCCTTTGAAGAGGCCACGTTATAAGTCAGTTGCCAGGACTACGGGATGAATAACGTCATTCTACTGCTTCATGTCCTGGAACTGATGCTGCAAAATCTGGCTGGTCAGGGCACTGGAGAAGTGGCGACTACATCTCATGGCCACATGAATCCAGTGGGGGCTGAACTGGAGGAGGAGGACATTGGAGCACAAGCAGAGTCTGGTGCAATTAGTGGTTTTTCTACTCAGGTGACAGGAGAGGAGGAGCAGGAGCATCCAGAGGAGGTAGATGACAAGACAGATGACCCAGAAGCACCATGGCAGTATGCAGTAGAGATGGAGGCCGGGTGTCCCTCAAAGTCACTTGCACAAATGGCCCACAGCATGCTGCTTTGCCTAACTAGTGACAGCCGAATAGTCAACATCCGGAATAGGGATGAGTTTTGGCTCTCCACCCTCGTGGGCCCTTGCTACCGGTCCAAAATGTTGCCATTTTTCCAGCTACGAGAGGGAGGAACAACTGGCGTACTATAGATAAATACTGTGCAGACAGTTGTGCACTGCCTATGTGCCCCATTGTCCATCCTCTGTCAGTTCTGACCAGGGGATTCCTGGCAGTCATCGCTCACGTACTACTGCCATGACTGCTGTGGGGTAGGAACAGTAGGAGCAGTACCAGCTCCATCAGCAGCAGCTTAAGTCTGGAGTCCTTAATGAGCAATTTCTTTCACCCGCCTAGTGAGGAGTGTAGCCGCCACCAGCAGCAGCATAACATGGAGCAGACCCTGCACCCCTGGTCTACTGGGCAGCCAAACTTGATGTGTGCCGCAACTTGCAGAGTTTTCAGTAGAGAAGCTGTCCTGCCCGGCCAGTAGTGTGGCCTCAGAGCTTTTGTTCAGTGCGGCGGGGGCCCTCATTACCCCAAGGAGAACCCGCTTGTCCCCCCGTAATGTGGTGAGACTGACCCTTGTCAAGATGAAACAGGCGTGGATTGGCAAGGATTTCAACACACCAATGCCTTATGCATCAGATTAGATCAGCCATGACGCCTCCCCCAAATGTTAAGAAATGAGTCTGGATTCTATCTACCTGCCTCAGCCACTATTCTGATGCTGCCACCTGCCTGATGCCACACATCTGCAGCCAGTTCCTCCATCTGCCTCCCACCATCTTTACCAGAGAATGGAATTGTCACCCACCTCCGCACTCTGTCATTATGCCACTTTCTGACCTCCTCCTGCTGCTGCCGACACCTCCACTCTCTGTCATTGCGCCATTTTGTGACCTCCTCCAGCTGCTGTCGCCACCTCCAAACTCTGTCATTGTGCCACTCTGTGGCCTACCACGTTGCTGCCAGCTAAAGAATTTGTCATGTGCCACTCTCTGACCTCCTGCTGCCGCCACCTCCACACTCTGTCATTGTGCCACACCTTGGCCTACCATGTTGCTGCCACCTCAACACTCTGTAATTGTGCCACTCTGTTGCCAACCATGTTGCTGCCTGCTAAAGAATTTGGCATTGTTCCACTCACTGACCTCCTCCTACTGCTGCTGCTACCACCACCTCCACACTCTGTCATTGTGCTACTCTGTGGCTTACCATATTGCTGCCACCTGCACACTCTGTCATTGTACCACTCTGTGGCCTACCATGTTGCTGCCACCTGCACACTCTGTCATTGTGCTACTCTGTGGCTTACCATATTGCTGCCACCTGCACACTCTGTCATTGTACCACTCTGTGGCCTACCATGTTGCTGCCACCTGCACACTCTGTCATTGTGCTACTCTGTGGCTTACCATATTGCTGCCACCTGCACACTCTGTCATAGTTTCATAGTTTATACGGTTGAAAAAAGACACTTGTCCATCAAGTTCAACCAAGGGAGGGAAGGGATTGGATGAGGAAGGGATTTAGGGGAAACAATTCTATATAACATAACCATCAATGTTATTTATGTGTAAAAAGGCATCTAGACCCTTCTTAAAGCTCTCTGCTGTCCCTGCTGTGACCAGCGCCTGAGGCAGGCTATTCCACAGAGTGACAGTTCTCATAGTAAAAAAGCCCTGTCGCCTCCGGTGATTAAACCTTGTTTTCTCCAGACGGAGACAGTGCCCCCTCGTCTTTTGATTTGATCTAATCTGAAACAACTTACCACCATATTTTTTGTATGGACCATTCATATATTTAAATAAATTAATCATGTCCCCTCGTAGTCGTCTCTTTTCCAGACTAAATAAATCTAGTTGTTTTAATCTTTCCTCATAACTAAGACCCTCCATACCCCTTATCATTTTTGTGGCTCTACGTTGAACCCTCTCCAGCTCCAGGGCATCCTTTTTATGGACCGGTGCCCAGAACTGGACAGCATATTCCAGGTGAGGCCGAACCAGTGCCTTGTACAGGGGTAATATTACATCCCTATCACGAGAGTCCATACCACTTTTGATACACGACAAGATCCTACTAGCTTTAGAGGCAGCTGATTGACATTGCATGCTGTTATTCAATTTATGATCTACTAGTACCCCCAGGTCCTTCTCAACAAGGGACTCTCCCAGATTTACTCCCCCAAGGACATATTTTGCCTTTGGATTATTGGCCCCCAGGTGCATAACCTTACATTTATCCACATTAAACCTCATTTGCCAAGTGGATGACCAAACATTCAGTTTGTCCAAGTCACCCTGCAGCCTATGAACATCCTCCATAGACTGTATTACACTACACAGTTTGGTGTCATCTGCAAAAATAGACACAGTGCTATTAATTCCTACCTCTATATCATTAATAAATATATTAAATAGTAGTGGGCCAAGCACAGAACCCTGGGGTACACCACTCATAACTGGTGACCATTCCGAGTAGGAATCATTGACCACAACTCTCTGGATACGATCCTTCAGCCAGTTTTTAATCCAATTGCAAATGATTTCTGCCAAACCAATAGCCCTAATTTTACCCATCAGGCGTCTATGAGGAACAGTGTCAAATGCCTTTGCAAAGTCCAAGAACACAATATCCACAGCTGCTCCTCCATCCAGGCATCTGCTCACCTCTTCATAGAAGCAGATAAGGTTAGTTTGACAACTTCTATTCTTAGTAAACCCATGCTGGCTATCACTTATTATTCTATTTGATGTCACATACTCCAGTATGTAGTCTTTTACTAACCCTTCCAATACTTTCCCCACAATGGAAGTTAAGCTTACAGGTCTGTAATTGCCTGGCGAAGTTCTAGAGCCCTTTTTATATATTGGCACCACATTTGCCTTGCGCCAGTCACTTGGCACCACACCAGACATTACGGAATCCCTGAAGATTTTAGACAGTGGTACAGCAATAACAGAACTGAGTTCTTTAAGAACTCTGGGGTGTAACCCATCTGGTCCAGGAGCTTTGTACACATTGATTTTATTGAGCTTAGATTGGATAATGTCTACATTTAGCCAGTCTAGTATATTACAGGGTGCATGACCCGCACTGGCACCACCCAAGTCACAAGTTCTCTCTTCTATTGTATAAACGGAGCTAAAAAACCTATTAAGTAACTCCGCCTTCTCTTGGTCTCCAGTCACCGATGCCCCATTTTCAGAATAAAGGGGTCCAACCTGTTCTGACCCATTTTTTTTTGCATTGATATACTTAAAAAATTTCTTGGGATTTGTTTTGCTATCTTTAGCCACCTGTCTTTCATTTTGTATTTTGGCTGATTTGATTTCTTTTTTACAGATTTTGGTAAGTTTTTTGTAAGTATTGAAAGCCTCTGATGACCCATCAGATTTATATTTTTTAAATGCCCTCTTTTTCTCATTAATTGCCCTTTTAACTGTAGCTGTAAGCCACGCGGGATGTGATCTAGCCCGTCTATACTTGTTACCTATTGGAATAAATTTAGAAGTATAAAAACCCAGGATAGATTTGAATTTCTCCCATTTAACATTAGTATCACCATGTGACAGTATCTGATCCCAGTCTATATCCTGTATTGCAGCCCTGAATTTTTGGAAATTAGCCCTCTTAAAATTCAAAGTTTTCGATTTTCCCACCTGTTTCTGCTTTTTAAAGTTTAAGAGGAAAATAATTATATTATGATCGCTGTTCCCAAGGGGTTCCCGGACTCTGACATTTTGGACAATCTCCTCATTGTTAGAAATCACAAGGTCCAACAATGCGTCACCTCTTGTGGGATCTTCTACCAGCTGCACCATAAAATTATCCTGAAGAATGTTCATAAAATGTTTCCCCTTCGTAGATGAAGACGAGCCCTGACCCCAATTTATATTTGGAAAGTTAAAGTCTCCCATTATCACTACGGTCCCCTCCTGTGCAGCCCTCTCCATCTGTTTATATAGGTGACCCTCTATTTCCTCAGAGATGTTAGGGGCTCTATAAATTACACCCAAAATAATTTTTTCAAAGCTCTCTTGGCTTTGAATTTCAACCCACAAAGTTTCAGCCTCCTCACACTCTTCTGAGACCACTGACTCATTCACAATCGCTTTTAAGTCTCTTCTGACATACAGACATACACCACCTCCCCTCCTATTTGCCCTGTCTTTCCGAAAGAGTGTAAAACCTTGAATATTAACACCCCAATCATGCGATGCATCAAGCCATGTCTCTACTACACCAACAACATCTAACTGTTCCTCTAATATCAGAGCCTCAAGCTCGCCCATTTTGCCTGTGATACTTCTGGCATTTGTGAACATACAATTTAATTTTCCACAGTTATTTGTCTGATTTAAAGTAAATTTACTGGTACATATATCCTCACCACCGTTCTGTAACTTGTGGATCTCCTTATCCACCGCCTTGGTCCCACATACACCGCCCACCTCACCACCCACCAACATAACCTGCCCCCTCTCTGACCTGTCTACCCCTTCAGTGTCTTCCTTTTCCTCCTCCCCCGATCCTAGTTTAAATACTCCGCCACCCCTGCTAGGATCCTCTCCCCCATTGTCATTGTACCACTCTGTGGCCTACCATGTTGCTGCCACCTCCACACTCTGTCATTGTGCCATACTGTGGCATACCATGTTGCTGCCACCTACACACTCTAATTGTATCACTCTGTGGCCTACAATGTTGCTGCCTGCTAAAGAATTTGTCATTGTGCCACTCTCTGACCTCCTGCTGCCACCTCCACACTCTGTCATTGTGCTACTCTGTGGCCTACCATGTTGCTGCCAGCTAAAGAATTTGTCATGTGCCACTCTCTGACCTCCTGCTGCCGCCACCTCCACACTCTGTCATTGTGCCACACCTTGGCCTACCATGTTGCTGCCACCTCAACACTCTGTAATTGTGCCACTCTGTTGCCAACCATGTTGCTGCCTGCTAAAGAATTTGGCATTGTTCCACTCACTGACCTCCTCCTACTGCTGCTGCTACCACCACCTCCACACTCTGTCATTGTGCTACTCTGTGGCTTACCATATTGCTGCCACCTGCACACTCTGTCATTGTACCACTCTGTGGCCTACCATGTTGCTGCCACCTCCACACTGTCATTGTGCCATACTGTGGCATACCATGTTGCTGCCACCTACACACTCTGTCATTGTACCACTCTGTGGCCTACAATGTTGCTGCCTGCTAAAGAATTTGTCATTGTGCCACTCTCTGACCTCCTGCTGCCACCTCCACACTCTGTCATTGTGCCACTCTGTGGCCTACCATGTTGCTGCCACCTGCACACTCTGTCATTGTGCTACTCTGTGGCCTACCATGTTGCTGCCACCTGCACACTCTGTCCTTGTACCACTCTGTGGCCTACCATGTTGCTGCCACCTGCACACTCTGTCATTGTGCTACTCTGTGGCCTACCATGTTGCTGCCACCTCCACACTCTGTCATTGTGCCACTCTGTGGCCTGTCTTGTTGCTGCCCCCTGCACACTCTGTCATTGTGCCACTATGTGGCCTACCATGTTGCTGCCTGCTGAGGAATTTGTCATTGTGCCACTCTCTGACCTCCTGCTACTGCCACCACCTCCACACTTTGTCATTGTGCCACACTGTGGCCTACCATGTTGCTGCCGTCTGCACACTCTGTCATTGTGCCACTCTGTGGCCTACCATGTTGCTGCCACCTCCACACTCTGTAATTGTGCCACTCTCTGACCTCCTGCTGCTGCTACTGCCACCACCTCCACACTCTGTCATTGTGCCACACTGTCGCCTACCATGTTGCTGCCATCTGCACACCCTGTCATTGTGCCACACTGTGGCTTACCATGTTGCTGCCATCTGCACACCCTGTCATTGTGCCACACTGTGGCCTACCACGTTGCTGCCTGCTACAGAATATGTCATTGTGCCACTCTCTGACCTCCTGCTGCTGCTGCTGCCACTTGCACACTTCTTCTCTACTTTCTGTCTGCAGTGTATGGGAGACATCTTATTAGCTATTCACTACCCACCAAGACTGAGCATACTAAGCCTGTAGAGGGGAAAACTGCTGGGAAATGCAGAATACAAATTAGAATGGCCAGAAATCGTGTTCTGTTTTGTCATACCCCCTCATCTTCATAGACTGTAAACTCTTGCGAGCAGGGCCCTCAATCCTATTGTCTCATATGACTGTTGTTACTCTGTAATGTCTTATTTTATTTGTATATGTTCCCCGCAATCTGTAAAGCACTACGGAACCTGATAGTGCTATATAAATAAAGATTATTGTTATTCTGTACAAATATAAAATTTGTTGTAAGGTAAGGCACACTTTAAATGCATCCAACCCACTCACATTTTAGCTATTCACGTGTTTTTTTGAGCTATTAGCAACTTTCTGAACATTTAGGAAAACTCAGTTTCAGATAATTCACCGGAAAACCGGAACAATGAAGAATTAAACTCAACATGAATTGATTTTCAACAGTCAGGCTGAATGAACACAGCCTTTATATTTAACAGCTTCCGTTTTAAATAACTATTATTTAAAAAGAAGAGATCTAAAATTATGATGGAGAACACCTGGTATGTTGGTCACGCAGCACAACCTCACAGTATAATCAACATATCAAACAGATGACAACACTGTTCTAGTGCCATGGCGAAACAGCATTTCTTCCGGGGAACTAGACAATATGAACCATTTGGCTCCAGCCCACATGTTGCCAAGTATAAATGACACATCAATATTTGATCAACTATACAGTCTGCTTACTTGTACATGTGCTTAACCTGTTCAAGCTCAGCGTATGATATATCGGACACTGAGCACATTGACTTAACGCTCAGAGTCCGATATATCGGACACAAGCAGTACCCGCATTTAGGACGTCACCCTGTCGTGAGACAGGGTGACACATCGGTGGGAGGTGTCGGCATCGCTAGCTGACACCCCAACGATGACATCACAGGACCAATCTGATTGGTCATGTGACGTCGATTGTCACCATTGACCAATTAATTCAGATTGGCCAATGACAGCAGTCTGTGATGCTG
The DNA here is from genome assembly GCF_040894005.1 of Engystomops pustulosus. Classification (NCBI taxonomy): domain Eukaryota; kingdom Metazoa; phylum Chordata; class Amphibia; order Anura; family Leptodactylidae; genus Engystomops; species Engystomops pustulosus. Next base: position 84,440,884 of record NC_092414.1, on the reverse strand, counting down.
GGGGGCTGATCTAGCTAGCCCAACACTGTCTAACATCGCCATGTTGGTGTTGGAGTTGTTAGAGAGAGTTGTGCTAGTGATCTGTGCCTTTACTGTACCCAAAAATACTCGATTACCCTCCCCCCTATTGTACGTTTTCCCTATCTCTCACAACCACACTTTTCAGTGCGATCAGTTAGGAGTTGAAGGAGTAGTGTGTAGGAGTAGAAGTAGTGTGTAGGAGCAGGAGTAGCATGGAGGAGCAAGAGTAGCGTGGATGAGCAGAAGTAGCGTGGATGAGCAGGAGTAGTGTGGAGGAGGAGAAGTAGCTAGCGTGGAGGAGCAGGCATTGTGTGGAGGAGGAGGCGTTGTATGGAGGAGCAGGCGTTGTGTGGAGGAGCAGGCGTTGTGCAGAGGAGGAGGCGTTGTGCAGAGGAGGAGGCGTTGTGCAGAGGAGGAGGCGTTGTGCAGAGGAGGAGGCGTTGTGCAGAGGAGGAGGCGTTGTGTGGTGTAGTGGAGTAGGTGTAGTGTAGTGTAGTGTAGTGTAGGTTGTATACTATACCCCCTTCATGTCACAGAATCATATACTGACTTGGTGGTATATAGTTATATGGCCTCTGATACGGAGTCAGCTAGTGGGGACAAGTGTCCATTTTATTTGTCTACCTCGTCCTCACAAAGTGACTCTGATGAACCCCCGAGAAGGCGCTTATGTAGTAGTGCAGAAGTGCCCGGGACTTCTGCTGGAGTGCCTGGTACTTCTCCTGAAGTGCCTAGGACTTCTGACCACACATGCCCCTCAGGTCCCTGATTTTACGGCCAGTCCTGGGATACGCAGAGACATGGCAGGGCTTGGACCAGTGCACTTTTTTAAAGGGAACCTGTCACCAGGAGACCCATTTGTAGCACTCCCCTGTCCCCACAGAGCATAGTACATACACTGCCAAAGTGTTTTTGCATAAAAAATAGGTTTTACAGAAAAAAAGATATGTTATATTGTACCTTTCATTAGCATCTGCTGTGTGACTAGGCACTCGTTCACTGGGACTGGCTGGAAACGAGCAGTCCCCCCCCCCCCTTGGGAAACAGCTTCTCCATGTGTCCTTTTCAAATATATGAATAACTCCCCACACTCGGATTTGGCTGTAGAGGAGCAGGGGGCATTGCTAAGCCAAGTGATGGGTGTTTTCATATACTTAAAAAGGACACATGGAGAAGCTGTTTCCCAAGGGTGGGGGGGACACTGCTCCTTTCCAGCCACTCCCAGTGGATGAGTGCCTAGACACACAGCAGATGCTAATGAAAGGTACAATATAACATATCTTTTTTTCTGTAAAACCAATTTTTAATACAAAAACACTTTGCCAAAGTATGTACTATGCTCTGTAAGGACTGGGGGAGTGCTAGAAATGGGCCTCCTGGTGACAGGTTCCCTTTAAGTTCTTTTTTAGTGAGGACCTTATTGGTCTGATGGTGTCCCAGACCTCCATGCTGCACAATATATGGTCCAAAACCCCACTTCCTTTTATGCACAACCCCACAGGTGGACCCCTGTTGCAGCAGAGATAGAGAAGTTTTGGGGCATAGCACTTCTTATTGGACTATTAAAAAAGCCCACATTCAGGGATTATTGGAGCACAGACATACTGTACCACACCCCGATGTTCCCGCTTGGCAATGAGTAGGATGCGCTTTGAAACCATCCACAAGTTTATGAATTTTGCAGACAATGCACAGTGCCCACCCAGAGATGACCCCAGCCCATATTAGATTATCTAAATGCTTGATTTATGGAAGTGTATACTCCAGAGAGGCATTTATCGATAGATGAGTCCTGGTACATTTCAAAGGGAGACTTCAGTTCCGCCAGTACCTGCCCAATAAGAGGTCAAGGTATGGCATGAAGATATATAAGCAGTGTGAGAGTGCATCAGGGTATACTTTTAAGTTCAGGATATATGAAGGGAAGGATTCCAAAATAGTACCCCCAAAATGCCCCCTTCCTGGATTGCTGGAAATGTAGGGTGGGATTTAGTGCACCCACTACTGGAGCAGGGCTACCACCTCCACCTGGATATTTTTTATACCAGTGTTACCCTGTTCAAGTGCCTCACTTGCAGACAAACTGCAGCATGCAGCACTGTTACAAGGAATCAGAGAGTTCTCTCCCTAAGTCTTCCTAAGGGAAAAGCTCAGGAGGCACGAGAGCCAAGCACTAAGCTCCTTGTACTAACAACAATACATGGGCACACCACCACCCCTGCCCCTGTACGAGGTACCAATGCAGAAGCCCCCAAGTCGGACTGTATTTTGGATAAATGTGAGGGGTGGATTTGTTGGACCAGGTGCTTCAGCCGTATAACGCCATGCGGAATTCGAGGGTGTGGTACAAGAAGCTGGCCATGCACATCATACAGATGGCACTGTATAATTCTTACGTGTTACATCGATTTTCCAGCCAGAGGGGAACTTTCCTGGAATTTCAAGAGGTGGTAGTCAAAAAGTAGATTTTTAGAGACAGGAAGGGGGGAGTGCTAGTATGTCTGGAAGAGAGGCCACATCACGCATTGTACCAGGGCAGCACTTACCAGGAGAAGTTCCCCAAACTGCTAGCAAGGTAAAGACACAGAAGAGGTACAGGGTGTGCACCAAAAGGGGCATAAAAAACAAATAATCTACCCGTGTGACATATGCCCAGAGAAACCAGGGTTAGGCATGAAGGATTGTTTCCGGATTTACCACGCGTCCCTGCATATGTAATTGTACCCTGATGCACACAGCTCACACAGCTTATACATCATGCCACATGCTGCACCTTCCCTGCTGAGCTCTGCCGTGTGCCCAGCCTGTAGATTATTGCCACGTATGGGGATTTGCCGTACCTGGGAGAACCCGCATCATGATTTTTGGGGTGTTTGTCTCCCGTGGCAGGACCTGGGCACAAGATGACATAATGGATAATTTGTACTATGCACTATCCATTATGCATCATCCTTGGGGTCCACCTATGGGGTTGACATGTTCACTACACCCCTAGCTTTATTCATGGAGGGGTGGATCAGGATCAGTTAACAGGAGTTTCTACTGTTCTGATCCCTAAGGGCGTCTAAAAATGTTTTATGATGCCAAAAAAAAAATGAAATGTCTGTGCTCCTAATACCATTCCCTCCCGAGCCCTGCCATGTCTCCATTTTGTAGCCTATTTCCACACATGGGGTATTACCATACCTCTAATAATCCGCAGAATGATTTTTGGGCTGTTTATCCGCAGTGGCATGAGTTGGCCTACAATGACACATTTGAGAAAACAATGCAAATTTTACACTGACCCATTTACTTTGTATTACATTTGGGCCAGCATCTCAGGGGTTAAAATGCTCATACAACCCTAGATCAATACTTTTAGGGGTGCCCTTTCCTAAAATGGGGTCACTACTCGGGGGCTTCTATTGGACTGGTACCTCAGGGGCGCCCCAACACTAGTCTAGTGAAAAGGGTGCTCCAAAAGCTAAATTTTGCTTGTCCCTTCTCAGCCCTGCCGTGTCCCCAGCCTGTAGACTACTGCCACACATGGGGTATTGCCATACCCGTAATAACCATGAGAATAATTTTTGGGATGTTTGTACAAAGTGGCATGGGTTGGGCACAATATATTATTCACTAAAATGACATTTTTTAGATAAAAACGCATTTTTAACTCTTCAAAACTGAATTGGTCACCAAAAATTTAGCATTTTTAAAATTTCAAGAAAATCTGAGAAGTTGCTACTTAAACTTGAAACTTTGTCACATCCGTAAAAAAATGGAAATGTAAAACAAATTATGGAAATAAAAAAAGAAGACCAATGGCAGAAGGTTTCTACCAAAAAAAAATTTGTGGTGTGATTTTTTGTGTACAAAGTAGAACATTTGAAACTTTGAAAATCGTCATTTTTTTCATATTTTTCCTAAATTTTTGAATTTTTATCCCCCCCCCCCCCCCAAACAAGGAACGGATCACCAAAATGATACTACTAACATAAACTATAATGTCTCACAGGAAAACAATATCAAAATAACAGGGATATCTTAAAATGTTGAAAAGTTATTACCACCGGAAGAGACACTGGTAAAATTCTTTCAAAAAAGGACTAAGCCTTAACGTACAAACAGGCTGCTTCATTAAAGAGTTATTACAAAAATATTTGAAGTTTCACATTATAGAACTAGTACATTCAATTTTACATCTTGACCTGAAGAGGAATAAATGTTGCAGTATTCAGTGGTCCTGCATGTTGTGTTTGGTACACAGTTACATACTATATTCTATGTGTTTAAATGAATTTTTAGCATTTATTTACCACCCCCAGTAGCACCCTTACAGGGGGAATAATGGAGCTACAGTCAAAGGCCCGGCCCTTCCCTGATAACTAGTAATTGTATCCATTTAAGACACAATTCCAGATAACTTCTAGTGTAAAACAGGGTTCAGGAGCCCACAGCTCCCTTCTCTGCCTTCACCATCTCACATGCGGGAGTAAGCCTATTGCAAATCGCTGCCGAGGGGCCTATAGTTACTATAGTGACTATACTGGCTACTGAGAAACTACATTGGATACTGTGGGTACATTGTTACTATATTGTCTATAATGACTACTGTGGAAGCACTGTTGCTTTACTGTCTACTGTGGGGCTCCAGTGACTATATTGACTAGTGTGGGAGCATTGTTATTTTACTGTCTACTAAATTGGCTACTTTGGTGGTATAATATAGGGTCTATAGGGAACAAAAAGAATAGGATCAAGTTTGTGTAACAGATGATGATGAAGTGAGGAACCTAAAATTTTTCTGTTGCTAAGATAATGACTGGAAGAAACATGGCAGCTATGTAGAAGAAGAAAATGCTAGAGATTGGGGGAGATTTATCTGACGCGTCAGAGTAGAACGGCGCTAGTTTCCTGTTGCAACCAATCAGAGCTCAGGTTTCATTTTCCCAGCTTCCACAGCTTTTTATAAAATGAAAGCTGGACTCTGATTTGGTGCAGTAAAAGGCTACCCATCTCACCCTATTATGCTCTGTTCCTGTATCTACTGTATGTAGTAACCTTGGTTCTATTGCCGTTTCTATGTAGGAATCTTGGTGTAAAGATATTAATACGATTGCTCACCTGTATGTGGAATCGCCAAGGTCTGGAAGCAGGTGGGAGTCCAGTGGCCGACAATACGGCAGAATCTCGCAGCTGAAGCAAGCGTGGGCAAGCAGTCCAGGTTTTGGTACACAGATAAGCAGAGCAGATTGAAGGATAAGGCAGAAGCGTAGTCAATAGCAGTCCAGGTTTGGTACACAGATAAGCAGAGCAGATTGAAGGATAAGGCAGAAGCGTAGTCAATAGCAGTCCAGGTTTGGTACACAGATAAACATAGCAGTTTGCAGGAGGTTCAGGAGAGTTGCTGGACTATGGCTGGAAGCACAATAATCTGGCACAGAGGGAGTGTCAAGGCTTCACTAAATAGGCAGTTCAAGGCTGTGGTCAATTAGGTAATCAAGGCATGGATCAAGGAACAAAACTGTGGAACTGATTCAGAACTGGAGCTGTCCAGAAGGCCAGTAGCTCAGTGGGAAGAGCTACTGCCTGGGATACAAGAGGTTCTGGGTTCGGATCCTGACAGTACTCCCCTTCTTCCAGGATGACCTCTGGGCATCCTAGGGTCTGGTTTGTCAGGGTGTCTTTGATGAAATTCTCTGGCAAGTCTAGGAGCATGAACATTTTCCACTGGTTCCCAAGAATTTTCCTCAGGGCCATATCCCTTCCACTTGATTAGGTACTGAAGCTTATTTCGATGAATTCTCGAGTCCAAGATCTTTTCAACAACATATTCTTCTTCACCCTGCACAGTTACTGGTGGTGGAGGAGGCAAAACGCGACCTGGAAAGGTATTTTCATTATAAACTTTAAAGAGTGAACAATGGAAGACAGGATGGACCTTCATAGATTCAGGTAGTTTTAATCGAAAGGTGACGTCATTAATTTGAGCGGATATTTGAAATGGCCCAATATATTTCTGGCCAAGTTTTGGAGAAGGAACTTGCAGCTTTAAATTTTTTGTAGAGAGCCACACTTTATCCCCCACATGAAAAATAGGGGTAGTTTTTCGATGTTTGTCAGCAGCCTGTTTAAATTGTTTTTGTGCATCATGCAAGTTCTCAACAATCTTTTCTCGAACCTCCTGCAATAGAGTTAGACGTTCGGTTACAGCTGGAAGTGTGGTTGAAATTGGTAAATCTGGAATGAAGACTGGATGAAGCCCTGTATTGGCATAAAAAGGACTTTGTAATGTTGAACTGTGCTCAGAATTGTTGTATGCAAATTCAGCTGTGGGTAAATAATCAGTCCAGTCATCCTGAAGATACGTTATGAAGCAACGAAGGTATTGCTCAAGACTTTGATTGGTTCTTTCCGTTTGTCCATTTGATTGAGGATGAAAGGCAGAGGACAAGTTTACTCCTATGCCTAGAGCAGAGCAAAAACTTTTCCAAAATTTAGAGGTAAATTGCACACCTCGATCAGAAACCACATTGTCAGGGATTCCATGCAATCTGAATATTTCCCGAATCATAAGATCAGCAGTTTGTTCCGCAGTAGGTATTCCCTTAGCTGGTATGAAATGGGCCATCTTTGTAAGACGGTCGACAACAACAAGGATGGTGGTCATTCCCTTGGAAGGAGGTAGATCAACTACAAAATCCATAGAGATTGAACCCCAGGGACGAGAGGGTACAGGAAGTGGTTGCAGCAACCCTAACGGAGAAGAACGGGGAGTTTTATTTTGAGAACAAATTAAACATGATGAAACATACTTCCTGACATCTTTCCTAAAGGTTGGCCACCAAAAGGAACGAGATAGAAGTTCCCGAGTTTTCTTGATGCCTAAATGTCCAGCCAGCTTAGAATCATGAACTAATCTTAAAACAGCAAGTCGTGCACTCTCTGGTATGTATAACTGGTGGTCTTTTCTCCAGAATCCATTTGTGAAGCAGAGGTTAATATTCCTTGGAGGGTGACTTAACACTGCGTCATTTGCATATCCATCCTTAAGTAAATTCAGGAACTCCTTAGAATGTGTAACCCCAACAAAGTTCTTCTCAGGTAAGATGGTGCTTTCACATTTATCTCCTTGTGTGGGCTCTGCGAACATCCTGGATAAAGCATCAGCTTTACCATTTTTTGATCCAGGTCTGTAAGAAATAATGAAGTTAAATCTAGAAAAGAATAAACTCCATCTAGCTTGTCTTGAGGACAGTCTTTTGGACCCACGGATAAACTCCAGATTTCTATGATCAGTAAATACAGTTACAGGATTAGGAGATCCCTCCAATAGATGTCTCCACTCAGAAAATGAACATTTGATTGCTAGGAGTTCTTTATTTCCAATGTCATAATTTCTTTCTGCTGAAGACATTTGACGAGAAAAATAAGCACAGGGGTGAAGCAACATCTTATCTCCAGATCTCTGAGACAGGATGGCTCCTACTGCTGAATCAGACGCATCAACTTCAACAGTAAATGGTAAGTCTGGATTTGGATGAATTAATATTGGTGCCGATATAAAGAGAGTCTTTAATTGTGTGAAAGCATCATCGGCCTTTTGAGTCCAAGAAAAGGGGACTGTTTTCTTTGTGAGTTCAGTAATTGGTGCAATGATCTTGGAAAAATTTCTGATGAATTTTCTGTAAAAGTTAGCAAAACCAATAAATCTCTGAACTTCTTTTTCATTCCTTGGAATTGGCCAATCAACAACAGCCTTGACTTTGCCAGGATCCATACTCAGACCTTCTGGTGAGATGATGTACCCCAGAAATTGAATGGTTGTCTGCTCAAATTCACATTTCTCAAGTTTGATATATAAGCAGTGTTCTCGAAGTCGTTGAAGTACAGCGCGGATATGTTTACGATGTTGCTCCAGATTTTCAGAGAATATTAAGATATCATCCAAGTAAGCAATAACAAATTGATCAAGTAGATCTCTAAAAACATCGTTGATAAAGTGTTGGAAGGTGGCTGGGGCATTGCAAAGTCCAAAGGACATTACAAGATATTCGAAGTGTCCATAACGTGTCCTGAAAGCAGTTTTCCATTCATCTCCTGGACGGATTCGAACAAGGTTATATGCCCCTCTTAGATCGAGCTTGGTAAATATTTTAGCTGCACGAAGCCTTTCAAGTAATTCTGGGATTAAAGGCAGAGGATATCGGTTTTTAACTGTGACATTGTTAAGTTCCCTATAATCAATGCAGGGTCTTAAGGTGGAATCTTTCTTCTCCACAAAGAACAATGGTGCCCCAGCTGGAGACGTGGATGGCCGAATAAATCCTTTTTCCAAATTTTCATCCAGGTATTCCTTTAATGCCTTCAGTTCTGGTTCAGAAAGGGAGTAGATACGACCAAAAGGTATTTTAGCACCAGGTAACAGTTCTATTGGGCAGTCGTATGGACGATGTGGAGGTAGCTTATCTGCATTTTTCTTATCACAAACATCTTGAAATTCTTTATATGATGGGGGTAACAAATCTTTAGCGGAAAGTTCAGATATTGAGGAGTTTTCAGGCAATGAATAATTAGGTTTAGGCAAACAATTTAGTTGACAAAATTCTGAGTGGAACTGTATAGTGTGTGTTTTCCAATCTATGATTGGATTATGAATAGAAAGCCAAGGGATACCCAAAATCACTGGAAACTTTGGAGAAGCAATTAGTGAAAATTGAATACTTTCATGATGATCAGGTTTGAAGAAAACTTGAAGTTGCACAGTCTCATGAGTAACAGGTCCAGACGACAGTGGTGATCCATCAACCGTTTCCATGTCTACAGGTGCTGACTTTGTTAACAGTGAAATATTATTACCTTGAGCAAAGGTTACGTCCATAAAGTTTCCACCAGCCCCAGAGTCTATCAAAGCAGAACAAGAAATCTCTTGAGTTTCCGTACAGATATGAATTGGCACAATAAAATGAGACTGTGGTATTAATATTTTGTCCTCATTCAGTGCTAAAGGAGAAATAGAATTTGTTCCTGAGTCTGATTGATTAGAGATTTCTGACTTGATTTGTTCTTGGATGTCAGTGACAGCAATCGTTCTGTTGAATTTGTTTGGACATTTCAATGCATAATGCCCTGATCCTCCACAATAAAGGCAAAGATTTTCTGAAAATCGTCTCTCCTTTTCCGCCATAGAAAGTGGTTTTCGAATAACATCAATTTGCATTGGTTCAGGTATTGATTCTGTATTTCGCTGGGTAGTTTGACTGAAGGAATAGGCAGGTCTATTCTCCAATGCCCACAATTTTTCCCTTCTTCTGTCAGTAAGTCTCTGATCAATATTGATACACAGCTGAATAAATTTCTCCAATTCTACTGGATTTTCCACTCTGGCAAGTTCATCTTTCACTTGTTCAGCAAGCCCTCGCCGAAACTGACTTTTCTGGGCTGCTGGATTCCATGTAGTATCAGCTACCCAGCGACGAAATTCTGCCGTATACTCAGCAACCGAACGTTTTCCCTGCTTCAAATTATGCAGTTTTGCTTCAGCTGTGAAACATCGATTGGGGTCATCAAAAACTTGACTCATAGCAGTAATAAAGTCATCAAAATTGCTTAAAATATCACTTTCCTTTTCTACATATGGAGAGGCCCATGCAAGAGCTTCATCTGTCAGCAGATTGATAATAAACAGCACTTTTTTCTTCTCAGTAGTAAATGGGGTAGGTTGCATTTCAAAATATATGTTGCACTGATTAAGAAAACCTCGGAAATGACGACGATCACCACCAAACTTTGATGGCAATGGCATACGAGGGTCTCCAGCTGAGTTGCACACCTCCAATACTTGTCGTTTTAATTCAATAATCTCTCTTTGTTGGCTATGTACCACAATTTGTAACTGAGAAAATTTTTCTTGATAGGTGGCACCAAAGTCCTGTAGTTCAGAAACCTGTTGCCTCAAAGTATTGACAGCGGACTCCATATTTTTGGGCCAGATTATTCTGTAAAGATATTAATACGATTGCTCACCTGTATGTGGAATCGCCAAGGTCTGGAAGCAGGTGGGAGTCCAGTGGCCGACAATACGGCAGAATCTCGCAGCTGAAGCAAGCGTGGGCAAGCAGTCCAGGTTTTGGTACACAGATAAGCAGAGCAGATTGAAGGATAAGGCAGAAGCGTAGTCAATAGCAGTCCAGGTTTGGTACACAGATAAGCAGAGCAGATTGAAGGATAAGGCAGAAGCGTAGTCAATAGCAGTCCAGGTTTGGTACACAGATAAACATAGCAGTTTGCAGGAGGTTCAGGAGAGTTGCTGGACTATGGCTGGAAGCACAATAATCTGGCACAGAGGGAGTGTCAAGGCTTCACTAAATAGGCAGTTCAAGGCTGTGGTCAATTAGGTAATCAAGGCATGGATCAAGGAACAAAACTGTGGAACTGATTCAGAACTGGAGCTGTCCAGAAGGCCAGTAGCTCAGTGGGAAGAGCTACTGCCTGGGATACAAGAGGTTCTGGGTTCGGATCCTGACACTTGGTTCTGAAAACATTTCTATCTAGTAATCTCAGTTCTGGCGATTTAAACTTGTTTCTGGCACGGTATCTCTGTAGTCAGCTTGGTTTAGGCTCTATTTCTATGTAGTAATCTTTGTTCTGATAATACAAATTGTAGGAGAAGACACAGCTGGCACCACCTACATAAAAACAGCACTTCTGGAGCAGGCACAATGCAGCAGTCAGGCATACCATCCAAAGACACTCTGGTGATGAACAGCAAGAGTTAAAGGAAACCTACCATTTGATTCGATGCATTGTGAACCAATCATACATTGAGAATTCTGTAGCTACACTGATGCAGAATCATATCTTGTTTAAATCGCTGTGCTGAGTGGTTTTGCTGGAAAAACAATTATAAAATTATGATATTGAAGATCTTGCTATTTTGCCCGGGCTCAGAGCTTTTTCTTTTGCATTAGTTATGCACTGCACCAGAGTATTATGCAATCAATTGCTGCACCATCCTCCAGCTGCTGTGTATGAGTGAGCCAGCCCAGGTTGATTAGTCCTGTCTTGGCTGTTCAGAAAGCTCAGCTCAGGGATTAAACAAGATGTGATCCTGCATCAGTGTAGCTACAGCATTCTCAAGGTAGGTTTGGTTCATAATGCATGAAATCTAATGGTAGATTTTCTTTAAGTCATAGTCCATGAAATAGTGTAAAGATAGAATCGCGTCACTCACCAGTAGATGTGTAAAAACATATCTTTTATTGTAAGTGGTACATCTTGGTTTGGTACTGTATAGTAGCCCTTGCTGATAATTATCATATTAATTAGATAAAATGTAGTTTAGCTTAAAGGAGTATTCCCATTTCGGCAAATTAATGTTATTGTTTGTATAATAAAAAGTTGAACAATTTTCCAATATACTTTCTGCATCAATTCTTCACTGTTTTTCAGATCTCTGCTTGCTGTCATTCTATAGGAAGATTCTTTGTTTACTTCTAGTGTACAGAAATCTGACCCTGGTCACACAGGTGCACAGCTCGTTACCCTTTGTGATACTAACGAGCCGTGCACCTGTGTGACCATGGTCAGATTTCTGTCCACTAGAAGTAAACAAAGAAGCTTCCTATAGAATGACAGCAAGCAGAGATCTAGAAACCCTGAAGAATTGATACAGAAAGTATATTGGAAAATTGTACAACTTTTTATTATACAAACAATAACATAGATTTACCAAAATGGAAATACCCATTTAAGACATATTTTAGGAAAAATAGAGAAATTAACAATTTCCATGTAAAGTTTTTTTTGTTCATATATGTGTTAAATTATATATAGAAATAGAAATGTATTATTATTTTATCGCTTGGATATCTCCATTCAACGTCAGGCTCTGTATTATGCCAAACCTAAGCAGCTGATTGGTGCCTTTACCTATAACTGCAAATACAGAGGCAGAATTTATAATTGAGCAGACTTCTTGCACCATGTATAGGATTTCCTACATCAGAAGGAATGAATTTGCTCCTAACTCTTTTAAAAATCAGCAGCTGAAACAATCCTGCAACATTTGTATGCTAGAAAAACTTTTTAAAAGTTCTAATAGCACTGCCTAAAAAACGTATCTCTGAACACATTAGTGGCGCAAAATCAGATAAAATAGTCTCTAGGAACATTTCTTCTTATCTAAACATTTATTGTCAGTGCATGATGGGGATCTGTCAGAATTACAGGTAAAGGCTATAGAGAGGGTTATACCCCCCAAGAAAGGAGGGGTAGAACACATAGAAGCTTATTTACTAAGGGTCCGCGGACTGCACTTTCGTCTAATTTTCTGGATTTGTGCTGCTGTGACAGGTTTTTAACTGGGGATTGTGTCGCATGCAATCAAATTGTGGCGCCAGTTTTCTGTTTGAAAGGTGATAATAAATGCCCCCCCAATATGTTCTTTCATCAATACATTCAGGTATAGGATACCACCTTCATCAGGTCCAGAACAAACACACTGGGAAATTTACAACAAAGTACATGTACTATACGTATATGCATATGAAAAATTGGTGTAAATAAGACATGGGGAGATGAGCACGAACAGTTCACTAGAAAGTTCTTACAGCAGCAGTATTTAAAATAAACAGACAGAAAAACTCTATATAGACTATATAAAAGACTATATAGAAGTCAATATAATGTAAATTAAACATTATATAGGCAAATACACATACAATTATATAATGCGATTGTGGAATGGGAGGTATCTCATAAATTTATGTAAAGCTGTAATCACCAGTAGTGGAAGAAATAAAATTGTAGTGTATATAGACATATTATTGGGAATACAGGCGGTCCCCTACTTAAGGACACCCGACTTACAGACAACCCATAGTTACAGACGGACCCCTCTGCCCACTGTGACCTCTTGTTTAGCTCTCTGGATGCTTTACTATAGTCCCAGACTGCAATGATCAGCTGTAAGATGTCTGTAATGAAGCTTTATTGATAATCCTTGGTCCCATTACAGCAAAAAATTTTGAAACTCCAATTGTCACTGGGGCAAAAAAAAAAAAAATTGTCTAGAACTTCAAAGATAAAATATACAGTTTCGACTTACATACAAATTCAACTTAAGAACAAACCTCCGGGCCCTATCTTGTACGTAACCCGGGGACTGCCTGTACATTGGTATTCATTGGTATGCTTTGACTTGAAAGATCATTTTTTTGAAATGTATTTTTTCCCTATGGAGCCCGGAGTTCCTCAGGCTCATTTGCATAATTTTAAGCCCTGTTTTGTAAGAACCATGGCATAAGAATCTAAAAGAAGAGCAGATCCTGCCAGAGATGTCAGTGTGTCAGTGTGGTTCCATCCTGGTGGTAGCTGTCCTTAAGGACCATTACTGCCTATGGCCAAAAGGCTTCTGCAAAACCTATCAATTTAATGCTATTCCTCGAGCTCAGGAATCATGGAGAGAAAACAGAACATAAAAATCTACAATCAAAATATAAAATTGGAGAGAAAATAGTTAAAATTTCTGGTGTTAAAGACTCAAAACAAAAAATGTAGAAAAATACCCTTTCAATACAGAATAAAACAGCTTTCTGGAAAATTAGAGATGTATGAAGAAGGAAAAGCTTATAAAGTGCACTCAAACTAATTCCCAAAATTTTATGTGTATGTCACTAACAGCTCTAAAATATTCATATATTAACCCCTTCTCACACCATGATGTATTTGAAAAGGGCTCTGCCAGTGACATCTACTCTATCATATGGCAGACATCGGCTGATAACTGCAGCTCTCTGGAATTATGGTTCATCTCCCTTCTCCACCACCATATCCTACATCATATGTCTTTTACCACTTCCTCCTGGCTGTGTCCTCTTCTGCCCCTCCCCACCAATTCATTCCTTTAATAAAGGAACTATAATTCTTGTGGTGGAAACATGCTTATAGAAACAGCCCTGTAAGAATACTGTGCTTTAGCATAGATCACCCCACCCAGAATATAGCTCCTTAAAATATTTGATATTTGATTACACTATAAAGTAATAACATAATATTCTCAGGAGGTCTGTTTATACAAGACTGCATTGTAATTGATTTGGTAAACATTTCAGTCACCATTAAGCCTTGGTATTCTATACTCTGACTTGAAAGCAAATAATTCTTTTGAAATGTTTTTTTCCCTTGAAATGTGTTACTGATCACTGGTAATTAATGCAGGGTGAAGCAGGCAGCCGAGACATTAACCGGACTGTTGTGACACAAAATGGGAAATCAATGTCTAGGTCTTGGTGACACAGGACAGAAAATGCAAAGTCACTAGAAAATGACTGTGAAATAAATAATAAATATTTTAATTATTGTTACCATTTACAAATGTAAATACAAATAAATGTTTAAATAAGCACCTCTAGAAAAATTGTACACAAATGGTTACAAATTTTTATGTTACATTTTTTTTATGTTTCAGGTTTTTATAATTTTTTTATGTTTTTTTTTTTTACATTTTTCTACTGTGTTTGAGACCCTCCAATAGTGCTTGAACCCAAGGTGATCTAACTGATCCTAACATTTACTGCAATACTGCTGTATTACAGTATATGTTTTTTTTCCTCAATGATCTATGAGCACACTGTTATAGACTGTAATGAATGACATACGAGGGAGTTTCACATAGACTCCTGGGTATCCCAGCAGTGGATTGATGCCCCCTGATGACATCAAGGGCATGGGGTGGGAGGTCAACGATCTGACCCAAGATGGCGGCCCCAACACACTGTCAGCTTTTGAATACCTCTGGTAGCTTTGCTGGGGGCATTTAAAGGGTTACCATTTGATCATGGGTGTTAGCGTTGGGTGTTAGCTACATTATGCTCATACAAAAGTGTAAATTTGGTGAAAGGAATTAAATGAAAAAGGGCAAATTGTGCCCAGTTAACGACTTCCATCTTGTTAGTGAAACAAGGAACTTCAACATGCAAAAGAAAATGCTTCACTACATAAAGATGGCTTACATGGCTGCCATCCCTGAAGGAAGCTTTTTCTAAAGACAATACCTAAGAAAACCTGCAAACAGTTTCCTGAAGACAAACAGGCTAAGGAAAAGGATTACTGGAATGATGTCCTAATGAGACAAAGATAAACTAATATGGTGTACATGGTGTCAAATGTGTACAGCAACAACCAGCTGAGAAGTACAGTCAAGCATGGTGGTGGCTTAGTTTGGGGCTGCATGAGTGCTGCCGGCTCTGGGGAGCTAAAGTTTATTGATGGAATGGTATTATGGATGGTATTGCAAGTCTTGTGGATGGCGCTCATCCACAAGCGCAGACGTGCAATACCGTGCAGCGCTACAGACACATAAATGCTGGACTTCTTTCTTTCTTCCTTCTTACAGCGGTAGGCGTATTTGACAAAGGCGTATTTTAACAGAAATGTTATACTTTGGATTACCGCAATAAAATTTTGTTCATTAACTTCAACTTAAACTTTGTGTGCCTGGATATTCTTTATTCATCTCCAAGATGACCACTGCCTTGCCAAAGAAACTGAAGGTAAATGTGTTGGACTGGCCAGACCTACACCCTATTGCACATATGTACGGCATCCTGAAATGGAGGGTGGAGGAATGCAAGGTGTCTAACATCCACCAGCTGTGTGATATCATCATGGAGGAGTTGAAGAGGATTCAAGTGGCAATCTGTGAAGCACTAGTGAATCCAATTGAAGTAGTGCTGAAAAGGAATGGTGGTCACACAAAATATTGACTCATTGGGCACAATTTGGCTATTACGAAGGGAGTTTTGCTATATTCACTGAGGGATGTTGTCTGCAGTTTAAATATTAATGTCTGTGTATTGAGTTATTTTGATGACACAGCAAATTAAAGTCTTTCATACAAGATATACAAGGACTTTACATTGTATCAAGGTGTCCAACATTGTAACTCTAGTGTTGATCCATGAAAAGATATACACTAATGACATTTTACAAAAATGAGAGGGATGCACTATGTTTTTTGATCCTGTAGTTTTATTTTCTGACAGTGCCCTATCCAGAACTCCACATATGAGGCATGTACAAGACATCATACAATTCCCAGACCTTTTTCTGACACAGTACAGTTCTAAGACTTAAGTCTCTCTCTTTACTTGTTTTTTGATTCATTATTTAGCATATTTAGAAGATTTAATCTAATCTACACCGGTAATACAAATCCTGAAATTCTTCCTAAAAAAAGAAATCAATACAAAAATGTCTGTAAAAATAAATCTGCTTTATCAAATAGAAGAAAATGATGTGTGCATTGGATGTGGATATCAAGTTATTCATAGCAAAAATAATAATTAAGTCATTACTTTTCACATTCACACTAACTTCATGGTGGCTTCTTTCAACGGTGCATCAGATTAAAGTTTTTTATTCATGTGTTTCTGCAAATGAAAAAGAATTGTCTTTCCCTCACAGTCCTTACATAGCTTCAACCCACGCATATCTCTTTTTATCTCTGGTTTATTAATAGTCTTCACAATTTTTGTCACTTTCTAAAGAAACAATATGCTTGTTACTTTAATTTATTGCATACAATAATCGCTATTTCATTTTATTTTTGGTTCAGCTAAATATAACTTGCTGTTACAATGCCTTGTTGCCCTAAACTACCTCTCTGAAAGAAGTCTGGTCAGTCCGTGACACAGGACACTGCGTGGTCCATGGACATGGACCGACTATGTCTAGTGTGTGGGAGCCCTAAGACTGTGTTCACTGTTGTCAATGGCTCTATTCAAAACCTTTATCAATTCTTCAAACATTCAAACTAATGGAAACCACAACAGAAGCTAATGAAGCCCCCCAAGTCATTTTGGGGGCAATATTTTTTATGGACTCCAGGGGTTTGGCCAATACGTGTTACTTGAGTAGAAGTACACTATCCTATTTTTCTATTTCTTGTAATCTTTAAACTTACCTCTTTTGTTGTAGTATAGTGTCTTTTGTAATGTACCCTTAATCATTGGCTGCTAATCTCAAAGGGGATGTATACTTTGTATTAGCCTTCAACTTGTTTTTCCTGATCAAACATACTCCCTTAAGAATCCAAAGGCGATATGCAGGTTTCACTGGATGTGCACTCCATGTTCTAATGATGGAAAAAATTGTTGCTTTAATACTTGTTTTTGATATCTGTTTTAGGATGCCGAAGGGATTTGTTCATCAAAAATACCTAAAACTAAATCAGACATTAAAAATAAACTGATAAACGAGGCTAAGCAATAACTAAGGAAAGAGGAACGCTCTCCATCTTCCTCAGTTAGTCATCATAACCAATGTGATATATAACTGATTATTACACTTCCAGTTTACAAACTACTATAGCCTTAATCAGTATAAAAATCTTGATCCGTCACTGCATTGCCAAAAGCACTTCCTCTGGGGTTTTGCTATATGTGTATAGTTTGTAACAGCAGTAAAACAAGTATTTAGGGGACAGCTCTAAACAGTTATGGTAAATAAATCATTATAGAGTAAATGTGGGGGGAGGGGTGGACTGTAGTGGGCTTACCTTACCTTTAAACCTGTGCTAGGGCAGGCAGGGGGAAAAGACAAAATTCTACTCACCTCAGTCTGGCTTCCTGTTCAGTCTGATTATGGTCACGGTCTAGTGGCGAGGAGACTGTAACTGCAGCAGCCAGTCACTGGCCTCACCGGACAATGATTATGTCACTGCTGCCTTTCACCATTCTTACTCCTATCATCCAAGTCAGACAAAATGGGTTTCGCATATAGATCAGAAGAAAGAAGCGGCACTCAACGATGTGTAGATCCTTTTATTTCATAAAGGTGCAGTACAGAGATAGAGCGGTGTCTGGCGACGGGCTGTTTCACGCCAACTGGCGCATTCACAAGCCGTTGACCAATGGGTTTCGCAACTGAAACAGACAGCAGTGTTAGTAAATTTACTTTTTATTTTAATGCAGCTTTTTTTTTTTCAAAAAGAGCAGGTAACTCACTTCAAAGATAACATACAGCTAAATTGCCAAATCCTAGACAGAAGACATGCATATTCTTCAGATTTTACACATTTTGGGTTTGTTACAAATAGAAATGAAACAAGATGACAGTGTTAATTCTGTTTAGCAAACAATGTCACTCTGAATCGAGCATCTGAAAAGCTGGCAGCTGCAGGCATGCAAATTGTGTTCTGATTGATTTGTCATTTTCTGCGTTCTTTATTGACTACCATGGGCAGAACATATTGGATCAAATGTATTTAGGAAAGTTGCATTGAATTTGGCAGGATAAAGTCAAATAAAAACAGCTGTAAATGAATTGCTGTCTGATTCATCATATGATTGGACACAGACAGATGTTTATACCCTATATTAAAATTAAAATGTAAAGACTTGTTTTATTTGATAGCTCTGTTTTTAGTCTTTGCTCTGCTGTGAGTTACTCCCTCCTGCACATTTGGAGACACATCTGGAAACCATGCGAGTCTCATTGTGACCTATGTATATTTATGCACATAAGTAGGTTTTCTTATTTGTTCCCTTATAACCTGAGGATTGAAATACCTTACCATAGAAACAGGTAAGTTTCTATAGTTTTTTTTTTCAACAGCATTTTTTAATAAAGATGTAATGGTGCCAATAACGGCATATGGGGAATGGTCGTGAGCTGAACCTAATCCGGCAGGTGTCTGCTGTATTTTACTGAAGACACCTACGATTTACTGTAGTCAAACCTGACCATAGCACCTAAACAGCACATGGGCCCCACCATACGGATGCTGATCAGAGCCCCCTGTGATGTCAAAGGTGTATTAAATCATATTGTATGAGCCCCGGGTAGTAAACCCTTTACCCATGCTGCAGTTTCTTTTCAATTGATAAAGGAGTCATATTTGACTCCGAAACCAGTTGTATTTGTCATACCAAATGATTTTTACTACAAATCTCCTGATTGTATGAATACCTGTGAACGCCCTCCCTGGCAATCCTTCCTGCAACTATCTTATTGTTTAAGCAATCAGACGAACTAGGGAACAAACAACATTGGGGTCTGGAAAAATTCAAAAATATTTTTTTAAAAGTTAAAATTCCCCCCCCCAAGAGGTATCTTAACAAGA
Organism: Engystomops pustulosus; assembly: GCF_040894005.1. NCBI lineage: Eukaryota > Metazoa > Chordata > Amphibia > Anura > Leptodactylidae > Engystomops > Engystomops pustulosus. The sequence continues at coordinate 84,421,755 of NC_092414.1, read as the reverse complement.
GGAAGATATATAAATTAACATATAACCAAAACCATAAACAATGAAGGTATCCACATGACTGAAAATGCCCATTTAATTAAAATATGAAAGTAATTACCCCATTAGGTGAATGGTGTAATGGAAAAAAACATCCAAAAAAAATATGGAGGCAATTCATCACATCCTTTCTTCTTTTTTCTGTTGTTCTTCCTTTTGTGACTTTTTCTGTTGCATTGGTGGATGTACAACCTCCCTGCAAAGTTTGCACCTGATTTATAACTGGAAACCACATGATGAAGTCTTTGGGGCTCACATATCTTTAGTGAGGACATTTGTGCGTATCTTTTCTTATTTCAGGATTTAAACTTGATATATCAGGCAGCTGACTTTGCATGGTTTTTGTGACTTTATTAAAAAGTTGCACAAAAGTAGTGCAAACTTTTCTGCAACCCTTTCGTTTTTCCTATGCCTGATTGGGGCTGGATTTTATTTGTGACTTTTTACCAAGATTACAATACCAAAATTGGGACTTTTTCATATAACCATCTCTGGATTTTAAAGATATATCATATGCAACACTGAAAAATTCTGGTACGGCTAAATTGCTTTTGGCAAATATCCAAATGAGGTGAAAAAGTAAAACAAAATAGACAAAAAAAGAGAAAGGCTTAAATTAAATTACACCTTTATATTGTTGCACGGGATAGTAAAAGGTTGCTAAAAATTTGCCCCTTTTTTAATGAGAAGCTGCAAAAAAAATAACAGACTCATATGCCAGATTTAACACCATCCAAAATAAAACAATCAAACCCCCCCACATGTTTCCATAAGATAGATAAATGATAAATGCTTTATATCTTCCCATTGACAAAATTTATTACATTCAAATATAATAAAGAATGTATTTTTAGAATTGGTACATGCTCTCATTTATATTCCTTATTCATTTTCTAGACTGTTTCTGGAAACTTAGGCCCCACATCATAATTATCACCAACAACACTGTTGCTTTTACTCTCAAACAACCTTTTAACGATCTGTGACATTTTTCAGACACATAATATATTTTAACACAGTGTTTTATCTATAGTGACCTGTTAATATATACAGTGAATCCCACTATATAAAAGGTTTATCCTATAAAGCTGTGTTTCACACCCTCCTCTTGGCTCCATGCACACCCTAATCACCTGTCAGCATGAGAACTATAAATGCAGCACCCTGAAATAATCATATTCAATGTCAAGAGATGACTCATCGTCACGATGTATCTTGCTGTACTACACTGACAATGCGGAGGATAGAAGTCCTAGATTTCAAACCAAAGCTAGTAAAAACACATTCATTCTGCTTCCATATTCTGCCATAAGGTTGAATGCATCAAGAATGTGATCATTTATCCAGAGATCAAAACGGTTCTATTATATTTAACATTTTATGTGGTTTATGTTACTATTATCACATACAAAACCTATTTTTCTCTGGATGTTCTTAAGTCATCACACATTAGAGTAAAACCTTTCAGATTACCTCCAAAAAAGGAAAATGTGAAACTAATGCTCCACAATTTCTCTGCAGTTGCAAAACTGTTTCTTATAGTTCAGACTGAAACACCCACACATGGTAAGCATCAAAGACACGAGTTAAAAATAGCGGCGGAAGCATTTATGAAAAGGACAGAAAATTCTTCAGTACCTGCAAATATACATGGAGCACAATGTTGCAGCCTTTCTATTTGTATATGCTTTGCTTTTATACGATACAAGATGATCACATGCTACATAACTAATTAATTATTATTCTGATCAGTTTTACATAATAGTTGCATATGCTGCCCCAGTTTATATGTAGCCCAGAAAATGCCCACAGGATAGATTTAGCCCAGCACATGGCCACAGCATATATGTAAGCCAACACATTCCCCCAGTATATATATAGTCCAACAAATGCCCACATTATATATGTAGTCCAGCCATGCTACCAGTATATATGTAGACCAGCACATGCTCACAGTATATATGTAGTCCAGCAAATGCCCACATTATATATGTAGCCCAGCACATGCTCACAATATATATATGTAGCCCAGCATATGCCCACAGTATAGATGTAGTCCAGCATATGCCACCAGAATACATATATCCCAGCACATGCTCCCAGTATTTAAGTAGTCCAGCACAATGTCCCTAGAATATATGTAGCCCAGCACATGCTCCCAGTATATATGTAGTCCAGCACATACCCTCAGTTTATATGTAAGCCAACACATGCCCCAAGTATATATGTATCCCTGTACATGCCCCCAGTATATATCTATCCCAGCACATGATTCCAGTAAATATGTAGCACAGTACATATTTTACACTATCCCGCATAGATGCCTAATGGGTAAACTAAAGTCTATTGGTTTGGCAGGAATAGTTTTTGATTTAATTGAAAACTGGCTGAAGGATTGTATCCAGAGAGCTGTGGTAGACAATTCCCACTCAGAATGGTCACCAGTTATAAGTGGTGTTTCCCAGGGTTCTGTGCTGGGTCCACTATTAGTTAAGTAGTTTATTAATGATATAGAGGTAGGAATTAACAGCACTGTGTCTATTTTTGCAGATGACACCAAGCTGTGTAGTGTAATACAGTCTATGGAGGATGTCCATAGGCTGCAGAGTAACTTGGACAAACTGTTTGAGCATCCACTTGGAAAATGATATTCAATGAGGATAAATATCCACATGCAGCCAATAATCCACATCTGACCTTGAGGGAGTAAATCTGGGAGAGTCCCTTGTTGAGAAGGACCTGGGGGTACTAGTAGATCATAGATTTAATAATAGCATGCAATGTCAATCAGCTACCTCTAAAACCAGTAGGATCTTGTCATGTATCAAAAGAGTTATGGACTCCCGGAATAGGGACAGGTCCATAAAAAGGATGCCCTGGAACTGGAAAGAATACAAAGAAGAGCCACAAAAATGGGGGTATGGAGGGTCTCAGTTATGAAAAAAATTAGATTTATTTAGTCTCAAAAAGAGACAACTAAGGGGGAACATGTAAAGTGTCCAAAGCACCAGTGTTCAGCACACCCTATTGTTGTTGTATATGATATATATTATAAAAATAAAGTATCCTATTGTTGAAAAATCATGTACCCTTTGATGTCAAATAACATATATTATACAGATAAAACAGTATATTAAAATCCCTAAAAATACAAACATATACTGTTTCAATATGTCTCTGACTGAGACCAGCTTGTATGGATTCACACTAATAACTCATGGATCAATCATTCAAAACATTGACAATTCCCAAAGTGCAGGTATTGGTAACAGTTCACACTTAAAAGTTCATAAAGCATGCATTTTTTCATAAGAGACAGGTATTGCACTTTCAGTTATAAGTCCAAACTATTAGTTCATGAACGGCAGCGTTATAAGAGTTGCGATTTCAGTTATGAATCCACACTCTTAATTCATGAACCACAGTGTTATTCCATGTGATATATATATATTATTTTTTTATGAGGAGTGGATATTACACATGGGCTATGAATAAGTCACAGCAATAATGGTAGCGTTAATTAGTATTGTTCCTTATATTGATGTTTTGTCCCTTCTGATGACAGAAATACAGTTATAAAAATAAAATGTAACAGCATTAGGCTACATGCACACTGCCGTGAGCCCGCCACACCGTAGGACGGCGGGCACACGGCAGCGCGGGGAGAGGAGGAGGAGGTGAGCGCCCCTCTCCATAGCGATATATGGCCACTGCGCCGTAATACGGGAAAATATAGGACATGTCCTATCTTTTCTCGGGCTATGGAGCAGTATGGTGCCGCACATGTGCGGCACAGTACCGCTCCCGTAGGGCTCCGCAAGCCCATAGAAGTGTATGGGGGATGTATATCGGCCGCATATACGTCCCCCATACTGTAGTGTGAATGTAGCCTTACTCACGACCTGTACAGTACTTGATACACAGCTCTTACACTCTCGGCATAAGTGTGTCTCCTTTGGCATTGTGTTATTTTACTTTCGCATGCGTGGAACCAAATTTTATAGTAGTAGTTACGGAGCTCCATTTCTTCCAGTTTTCAGTTCCTTAAGGTGAGAGTCTGAGGCAGGCAGCCCTATTGATTTATGCTGGAGACATAATTAAGTTTCTTCTTAAAGAATATTTTTTTAGTGAGCCGTGGTTAGTACACGTTAAAAAAAAGCAGCTGGAACGGCTGATCACATGTTATCTGCATGGAGACATGATCACTTCAGTCGCTTGACGCGTTTCGGAGGTTCTCCCTCCTTTTTCAATAGCTGACTTCCAATGATTATGTTCGTCTCCTTTATACTTGTTTCCGTTAAGGAAAAAGAACTGAATTAGGTGGAATGGAAACCGTGTGTTGGGCCTGTCTGTCACATCATTTTTAACCCCTTAGCGCTCTGCGCCGTAGCTGTACTGCGCTGAGTCCTGCGAATAGCGCTCAGCGCGAGATGTTTTTATTTACTGATGAATTAATCAGCAAAAAATATCACTACTCGGCTTTTCTAATGCTCTTAATTCCTATAAAATGCAGTACTGGTAAAACTAAGTTTTTTTAGTGTGTAGAATAAAAGCTAATAATGTCACCTTGATAAGATAATTAGGTCCTTGCTTGAATGGTACTATGATACCACAGAACAAATAATAAATATTAAATAATGATACAATTTTTATAAAGTATGTAAACAAGCCTATTGTATGTATGACAAAGAACATTGCTAGTACAGCAATGCCCTCTGGTGGTTAGCATGGCTAATTTCAGATATACTCTTTTCTACTAGATTTCTTCTGTCATGTGATTTTGAGCATGTAAGCGGGCTCAGACTGGTCCAAATTTGAACAAGTGACTCCGAAAAAGGAACCCTGAGGTAGTGTAGCCCCCAGGCTTTACATGAGCAGTGCATGGTTGAGAACCCTCACACTATACAGCATCGCCCCTGTTCTTTTGCAGTCGTATGATTATATAGGTTGGTAAGGTAAATTTTTTCCCACTAAGGGGAGAAGCTATCATATTTATGATTAAGGTCATCGTCCCCCTTGTCATGGCGGATGCATCAAGAGGCATATGACGGGTAAAACTATGGCTTGTCCGACCAGCACGTAGCCTCCAGTTGCAAATGAAAGTCGAGACCTGCAAATGTAAGTATGACAGGAAAGCGCCATGCCCGCCCACTTCACCGGTGGCTGCACCCCTCTACGCTCACACGAGGTGGAGTGGTGTAGTTGTAATTATTCTTGCGCATCAAGAATTTGCAATTATTTCTGTGCTGCTACAACAAAAAACTGGGGTAGAAACACTGGTAAATCCCCACTAAGTGTTTCTAAAATGCCATCTAAATGCAGGATCTAGTCAGCCAGCATCATCAATATTACCCTTCACATAAAAAGCTGCACAAAATATACTTTACCTGGTCAGCACTTTCACTACAGCATATTATACTGTTAAATTAACCACTATAGTAAATGTAAATAGGGTTAGGACCTATTTAGAGGAATGTATTGAGACAGGTCCATATGGAAAACATCATTACAGGGTGGAGCTGTAGTACATGTAGCACAAACGCACAAATAGCTCAAACGCCAGTCAGAATTACCCCAATCATTACCATAGTAAGGCTACATTCACACGAACGTATGGGGGTGCATATACAGGCGACGTATATACAGGCGACTTATATACTGCGTATATACGCCCCCATACACTTCAATAGCCTCACGGCACTGTACGGGGGTGGTACATTAACCTTACGTACCTTCAGCATCGGGACTAATGCATTCTTAGCAGAGATGAACATGCAAAAAAAGTATAAAGAACAGGTTTGATCTCACCAGTCTTCAACAGGAGTTTAAGGGTGTACAGGGTCCAGGTCAGGAGATGTCCTAGTTGCCCCTACAATAACATTATCCCTGACCCCAGGTTTTTACTCCCAGCCCTTACAAGGGCAGTCCCAGTTATGTCCCATTTATGTCCCCCGTGAAACAACTTTTGAGTTGTGATATACTTTATCTCTTATTGCTGTTGCTTATAAAAGATCTATGTCTGTGAATTAGCATGATCCTTCCCTTTTATAATTGTGTCTAATCAGATTGTGTTTATATTGAACCCCCTGTCTTTAGTGTAAAAAACTGCAAGCGTATATTTTGAAATACCAGCCATAAAACCGGAAAATTTTGAGTGCAATAGTGACCTCTGTGATCGGATATTATAGACAGGATTAATAAATAATCTGATATCGCACTCCTGGCTGGACTGTAAGTGTCCAGACCTGAAGTGTAAGGGGTCATGGGACCTGAAGCAACAATCAGAGCATCAGTGAGCCCTTGTGAAATCACTTGTTCCACTAATTGGCTTCAGCACAACCTGTGGCCCTGGACCTTTCTGGCCCCGAGTGTCAAGGAATAGACAATTTCTGCAACATATGACCGAAGTTGGAGCAGGAGGCTCGTTTCACATAAAGTTTTTTGTATGCGCTAAGCATATATGTTGAAAAACCACCCAAGTATATGCTTAGCATTAGACAAATAGTGACAGACAGAGGCATAGTTGTTGCCTCCATCTGGCCAATATAACGCCCATATGCCAAAAAAGCTGGATAGAAAGACGTAGCAAGCCTTCTACCAGTCAGATACTCCTGCAGCAGTTGAAATATTGAAGTGTGCCTGGGACATGGGCAGTTGTATTTTGGTTTTGGGGGCATGTTTGAGTAGGCAGGGATAGTGAGGAGCCCCGAGCCCTGAAGAATAATTAGAGCCTTGGGGCTGGTGTTGCTGGTATTCATGTGGTGGCGCCCATAGACCTGGTTCCTTCTAGGTAGGGAACTTAGAGAGGAATTGTATCGACGCGGCATGAGGGGTTAGCACTAGGCTCCTAATAAGTTGTGGTAAGACATCAAGGGGTTGTGATTTCACAGCCGGGGAACCAGGGGAGATTTAACAGGAGGAGAATGTTAAACAATATTAATCCCGGAAAGTGAGTGTAAATTGAGCAGCTGTTATCAATTCTTTGTAGAGGAGAGAAGGAGTTAAAGCATGTCTTGGTTGAAGTCTTTGTTTAAGAAGTCCCACGGGGGCAAAGCTAAGGGAAACGGTTCACGGAGATTTACTGCGAGAGAACTGATCTTAGAAAGAGAGAAAAAGAATCTTAGAGATCATATCTGTGTCTCTGTAAAACTTTGCATATGCATTATATAGTATATATTTATATATTGATATCCAATTTGGAGCAGAAATAAATACAGAAATTCAGAGTAGCACACAGGTTTTAGCGTTCAATCCAAAACAGTTGGCTCAACAACATGCAGATTGTGCAGCGAATGACAGGCTAAGTCTGACCGAATAACGCAGGAGGGAGGGACTGCAGCCCCATAAAAAGGTAAGAAAATTTATGTTATCTTACCTATAAAGCCTCCTGTGTCTCCGGTCAGGATAGCTGTCTAGTCAGCTCCTCACCTGTACAAGTTTGACAATTGATAAGCTCTATTTGTTGAACCTGGTCATATATAAGTATTGATCTTCTGTGGGGAGCTGTTATCATACTAATAACAGTTATCATACTCCCATACAGGCTGATGTATAAGATGTTTCCCCCAAAAAAGCAAAAAATAAAATATTCACACTGGAATAACTAATTGGTAAGAAAGAATGTTACAAAGATAAGGCAGATTGTAAATTACAGGATCTGTTTGGAGGATCCTACAGACTGACCGCTAATCTAAGATACCTCGAGAGAAAGAGATGGGCTATAAGAGACATTTCAAAGTTGCTGGTGTGTAGAGAATTTTAAGAAAAAAAAAGAGATTTTATGTTTTTTCCTCCCCAAAATGAAGGGGAAAAGATGGCGCCTGGCACCAAGAGTAGAACCCTGTTAGACTCCTCCCCCTTATCGCTTATCAGCAGAGGGTTTGATTTAAGGAGTCAGTAGAGATTTGTTATAATTGTGGTGCCGCCAGATTATACTGTCACCAGTCATGCCTGGTGATTATTACAGAAGCCACGCCCTACTATCCTTTGGTCACACCACAAGACAAAGAAAGGATACATGCCAAGTGACCAAGACAAGACATTCTTTATTCATATATCAAAAAAAAAAAACACCACAACACAAGAAGAGAATAAAAACCATTAAAAAATGTGAACAATCACAGAATAATCTACCACAGGAAAACCAAACATGTGATAGTGTTAGTGATCCTGGGACCACCAGCTCCCCCTGGAGACTAAAGCCTTATTTAACACAAAAAGAGATACAACAATATTATCCTATAAGGGATTACACATTGGGCTAGGGAAAATGCAGTACCATACCTCCCAACATTTGTGAAAGGGAAAGAGGGACAAAATGGCGGCCACTCCCTGGCCACGCCCCAAATTTTAGCCATATTATAATAATAAAAATCATCTCAATAAAAAAAAAAAAAAAATTATCCTCATTGGGATTTGAACCCAGAACCTGCAGTGTCCATGTACAATAATGACACAGCGCCTCAACCAACTGAGCTATAATCTCAGCAATTAACAAGGTGGAGAATTTTGGTAACTAAGAACTATGACTATTGTTACACTGTGACACAGATTTAATGCCTTGGTATATAGGGAGGGATCTTCTCAGAGATTATTGTAATTATTGAGACTATTGTTATTATTATGGAGATGATTATTATTATTATGGAGATTATTATTATTATTATTATTATTATTGAGATGATTATTATTATTTTTACTATTATTAATAATCATCTCCATAATAATAAAAATAATAAAATTTATAATAATAATAATAATAATAATAATAGTCTCAATAATTACAATAATAATCTCTGAGAAGATCCCTCTCTATATATCAGTGCATTAGTCTGTGTCACAGTGTAAATGGCAGATAACATGTCTTAGTTACCAGAAATCCTCAGTTTTGTATCACTGGGCTTATAGCTCAGTTAGTTAAGTTGCTGTCTATGGTGCACAAGGTCCCAGGTTCGAATCTCAGCCTGGGCAAAACTTTATGTAATTTAATTAAATAAATAGCTTGTGTCTGGGGAAGCCCTGGAGACCATATATGGAGAGATCTGATCTGACCTGATGTTGTGGTCCCTGCTCTCTCTGCTAAGCCGACACTTCTCTGAAAAGGATTCCCTGCCCGATGTCTGCTCTGGGGAACCCTAGGAGATGCAGTGACCATATATGGACAGATGCTGATCTGACCTGATGACGTGGTCCCTGCTCTCTCCGCTAAGCCCGACACTTCTCTGAAAAGGATTCCCTCTCCGATGTCTGCTCTGGGGAACCCTAGGAGATGCAGTGACCATATATGGACAGATGCTGATCTGAAGCTGATGACGTGGTCCCTGCTCTCCGCTAAGCCCGACACTTCTCTGAAAAGGATTCCCTCCCGATGTCTGCAGGAGTTCAGACTTTCAAAGTATTTACTATGGGGACACAGCAGCGGGACCTGGGGCGAAAATCCGTGACAATCTTATAGCTGCCCGTGACGCGGGGCAGAGGTAAGAAAAACGGGAAAGTCCCGTCAAAATCGGGACGGTTGGGAGTTATGCAGTACCAATATATAATGTAAGCAGATTGCAAAAAAGTCACAAAAAAAAGGGGGGTATTTTTTGTATAGAGCATGAGTGTATGCAAGAAAAAAGTAAATAAATAGATGGTAGCACACTGCTAACCTAAATCAAGAGATCAGCAAGTATTACCTGTGCGGCAAACATACACACAAGAGGGAGCTGGGGATAACCGCCCCACGCGTATCGCCACCTGCTGTGGCTTCCTCAGGGGTATCTGTATGGTGTTGTGCGTCCATTTATAAAGGAAGATCCCATGTGTTGGTAGAGAGCTAAAGTAGCTCACTTCCAGCATCAAGCACTCAATATGGTGCAACAGAGAAATGTGTCCCCGTGTTCTCAATGTGGTGCAACAGAGAAATGTGTCCCCATGTTCTAAAAAGTAAACAAACCAGAAACTGGTACACTAAATGCATGCACGGGATGACATAAAAACCTACATTGCAAATAAATAGATTACAAAAGTGGTATCTATAAAATTGTGCAGATCATATGTATGAAAAAAGGCACAAAATTGTATAGAGTATACATGAGAAAATATACATGCAAACAAGGGGGGAATGTACATAGAAAGGTTGTACAATGAAAATAGTGTAAGATAAAAATATAAAAATCAGTGTATGTGACACACAATATTCTATAAAAAATAAATAAATGAATATTAAATAGTGAACTAACCTATAGCATGTAATATACTTAAAGGACACCTGTCATCAGGTCTGTGTCACTTGTCCTGTCACTACTACCTGTTGGAGCAGCTCACAAGGATCCCATCCCAGCCTTTATCTAGTTATTTCATACATTATTCATTGTAAAATCATCTATTTTTTATCATGTAAATGAGGCTGGTCACATGGTCAGAGGCAGTGATGTCACTCCTGTTACCCCTCCCCTCTCCTCCCCCTGCTCATGTCTGTGTGTAATGTATAGTAAAGCATTGCTAGTGTGTGTGCTGCATCTGCTGACATGCTGCATCCTCCTAATATACAGGTGAGAGACACAGACATCAGCTACACATGAATCTGACATGTTCTGCTGTAACATGGCTGCATGGAGCTGCTGTATCTCTCCTAAACACACACACATACAAACACAGGCTGCAGGGGGCGTGGCCACCAGCACCAGGAAGCACATCATTATACAGCCTCACATCATTATACAGGCTGTCAGTCATGCACTGGGGGTGTGGCTGTGCCTCCCACTCATGAATAGAGTGGACAGCTTGAATATGCTAATGCTTCATTGGACATTTCACAGGTCATTTGCATACAGCTTTAGGATCTCATTGCTTAGGTTTACAGGCATGTAGAGGGACAATAAAGGGATAGAGGCAAAGCTCTCTAATGGCAGTTTATGAAAATATATTTAGTTTAGGAGGGTTATTTTGCATGACGGGTTCTCTTTAAAATACTATAGAACGTATAATCTATCACTCCACCAATCAACACATACGTACTATCATGGGGCCATGCATCATACATTCAACCAAACAACCACCATATGCAGAATGAATCTGCATATTTGGGATAAACAACATTATGTGTGATTAGATGATGTCAATATAAACTAAGTGAGTGGTTGCATGGACTACGTGCCCATAAAGTGCAAGTGCGTGTGCAACAATTTAAATGCTAAATTGTACTACAGTGAAGAAAAATGGATGGATGAGGGCGAAATAGTCAATGCCAGGTAGGATACCCACCCATGGTATGATGCTCATAGGGATCAACGGAATATAAAAAGTGGACGAGACATTCAAGACAATTCAAGAACATTATTCAAATCGAAGATTAAATATAATATATATGGATACTTATAGTATACACAGTATCAATAAAAAGGTATATTTGAGTTTAGAGTGCGCAATGAGATACAATAGGATAAGGAAGGGAGGGGCCAGCCACGGAGGGCCAGCAGGAGAGGGAGAGAGTCCACAAAAGAACAACTATGGTGGTCGTGAGCAAGTAGAGCCTGGTGGATTCCGTGGTAAACGAAGCAAACTGATGGGATGAATCCATTTCTAGGATGGCTGTTCAGGAATGTTGGTGGGTGTCCAGAAGAATTTTGGAGGAATCTAAAGGAATCTAAGAATGAGAAGGGTAAGTACACAAAAACTTGTTTATGTGGCCATGGTGGATACTATCCTTTGGTGGCAGCCATCTTAGTTTTCCCATGCCAGAGCCCTGCCAGTCATTTAAATATCACATTGAGAATGTGTTTTCTCAATTTGGCAGCCAAAAAGGCTGTTGGGGATAATAAACCCAAACATATGGATACAAATATTCTAAAGGTACAGCATTTAAGCCAACAAGTGTGTGTTGTGGACACTTGCTACAACAAATTTCATTACCCTAAAAGTAAAATACTGAATACATTAAATAATGTCAATTGTTCCATACTTAATATCAATAGATACACTTTCTTTTGAAAATAAACCTGGAAATGTTCTTACAACTGTGGATAAGAGAATTTTAACTGGACTGCAGAATATCTGTTCAGGAACATAACTCCACAGGACTAATATGAAAAAAACAATAAAGCACAATATTTTAGTACTTAATTCTTGCCCATACTGGTCACAAGTCAGTTAAAATAGTTTCTAATGTCACTGGTAACCAATTCTAATGACATATAACTTTAGAAAACGTAATTGTCTTTGTAAAGAGTTTTTCTCTAGTCTTTCTGTTCACTGCCGTTGCAGGGGAAAGGACAATCTGTTAATCTCCTCCCATTGACCTTTGGTCTAAAAACACAATGGGGCTCATTTACTGAGGGTCTCGCCTCTCACTCTCATTGGACTGTTCACCTTTTTTGGGGATTACACAGCTTGCACAGGTATTTAAGAAGTGTCTGCGTTGGAATTTTCAAAAAAGGCCAATAGGCCTCACTGGGACTCATTAGTCATAAAACTTCACTTTTATTGAGATTCTATTTAAAAGTGTAATATTTTTCACACACTTCAGTAAGTTTTATTATGAACAATTCCTAACTGGCATTAAAATTACGCAGATCATCGTAGAGACTTTAATGTGTGGCATTCAATGGGAGGAGGAAGACAATCTTAGGAGAATCTTTGGGATCTCACTGTGTACCCAAAAACAACGCTAGGTGTCGCTATCGTGCTGTTAGCTTGATGGTCCTTTATTGTTTTGTTTGTTAATAGTAGAAGCTACAGTGTTGCAAGTTTCCCTGTTCTATAATAGATACAGTATCAATTTGCTCTCATATATAATCACAGGCACACGCCAATTAGCGATTGGATTGGGCCATCTCGTTTTTCCTCACATACATACAGTGGCCCTCAAGTTACTTTGTACAGACGCCACTGCATTCATAAATTCACTGTATCGTTTGGAACCAGTGAGCGTGTCGCTGGCAGTTAGGGTTCACTACCAGTCAGTCTGCTCCACTATAAGAGTATTAGAGATCCCACACTATTCTCATTTGTACACTCTTTGTTAGATTCTTCCTCACTGACATTCATACATTAGGAATCCACACACATACTTTATCTGCTTATTAAAAAACATTCACACTAACGCCCCCCCGACATGTTTCGCCACTTTAGTGGCGTCCTCAGGGGTGCCGGGGCTAGAGTGCGTTGGAATTTTGGCACATGCGATCCTTTTGTGGCACAGCTGCGCTGGCTTCCATGCAACACAGTTTAGGGGGAGTACCGTCAGACTGTCGGACTGATTCAAACTGAGCATGGGATTTAACTTTAAAACATCAAAAAAGATGGTGAACTCTGGCGGACCTGAGCGGGGAAGCAACACATAAAGGATAATGGGGCATATTTACTTACCGTGTCCATTCGCGATCCAGCGGCGCGTTCTTCTGCGCTGGATTCGGGTCTGGCCGGAATTCATTAAGGTAGTTCCTCCGCCGTCCACCAGGTGGCGCTGCTGCGCTGAAAAGCATCTGAACGTGTTGGAGTTCACCGAGCCGGGCTGAGTGAAGGTAAGTGCAAGCTCCGCGACAGATTTTTTTTTAAAAATGCGGCGGTTTTTCCGAATCCGTCGGGTTTTTGTTCGGCCATGCCCGATTTCCGTCGCGTGCATGCCACAATCCGATCGCATGCGCCAAAATCCCGGGGCAATTCGGGGGAAATCGGCGCAAATCGGAAATATTCGGTTAACACTTCGGGAAAACGCGAATCGGGCCCTTAGTAAATGACCCCCATTGTGAATCCGGGCAGGGCATTATCCTCGGACAATGCACTTTCGGTTAACTCCAGCTGTAAGTTAATTTCTACATAACTCTCACCCTCATCAGCGTCACTGACACTTCCTACTCTTGAATTTCAACAATATACTGTTCTTAAGGTTTATTATCCCCAACCAGCCTTTTTGGTTGCCAACAGAGTAAAGTCATAAGCAATTAGCTGCAAGAAATTAAGAAATCACATTCTCAATGTGATATGTAATGGAAGAATGGCACCTTTTTCTTGCTGCATCTCCTGTTTTTTTCCCCACTTGTCTCTGCAGAACCTGTAACATGTCAGCTGGCAACACAGTCATTGGGGGTCATTTACTAAGGGCCTGATTCGCGTTTTCCCGAGGTGTTACCCGAATATTTCTGATTTGCGCCGATTGTACCTGAATTGCCCCGGGATTGTGGCGCACACGATCGGATTGTGGCGCATCGGCGCCGGCATGCGCGCGTTGGAAATCGGGGGGCGTGGCCGAGCGAAAACCCGACGTATTCGGAAAAACCGCCTCATTTAAAAACCGAAAAAGTGTCGCTTGGGAAGCGCTTACCTTCACTTGGTCCGAGCTGGTGTATTCCGGCGCGTTCAGATGATTTTCAGTGCAGCAGCGCCACCTGGTGGACGGCTGAGGAACTACCCGTCCGGACCCGAATCCTGTGTAGAGAACGCGCCGCTGGATCGCGAATGGGCCGGGTAAGTAAATCTGCCCCATTGTGTCGACTAAGGGTACAGACATCCTGACAGCTTCCTTGGCTTCTCTATCTGCTAAGTCATTCCCTTGTGTTTCTGTTCACCTTGGTGTGTGCCTTACTCTTAACAATAACTACTTCTGTTAGCTCGACTAGCCTCTCCATAAGTATCTTAACCAGGTCTGCACTTTTCACTAGGTGTGCCTGATGATTGTGTGATCAATGCTCTGGCTTTCCATACTGGGCTGTTGTCATGAGCTGTTCTTAAGCAAACCTTAAATCTGTGTACATCCTATCTCTTTTACCATAAGCTAAGTGGCATACTTCTTCCAATACAAGTAGTCCCCGGGTTACGTACAAGATAGATTCTGTAGGTTCGATCTTAAGTTGAATTTGTATGTAAGTTGGATTTTATAATAAAATAATTATATTTTATAATTGTAACCCTGGACAAATGTTTTTTGGTCTCTGTGGATTTTAAAAGTGTTGTCATCAGGTATCTGAAG